>NW_020174563.1:4066024-4191297 GCF_003031525.2 Neophocaena asiaeorientalis asiaeorientalis
CATAGGAAATAGGTACTCCCCCCCCACGCCCCAGCTTCCTCCGGGGCCCATGTCTGCCCATCCCCCCCACACCCTCCCCGGCGTCTTCAGTCCGCGTGGTGGTCTGGGCGCCCGCCCTGGGGTCGACCACGCCATCTCCTGCTCCTTGGCTGCATCCTGCCGGCATATTAAACTCTCCTCAGGTTACCTCGTTTGGATAAGTCTTCTGATTCATTCCAGGACCCTGACCGA
The DNA here is from genome assembly GCF_003031525.2 of Neophocaena asiaeorientalis asiaeorientalis. Classification (NCBI taxonomy): domain Eukaryota; kingdom Metazoa; phylum Chordata; class Mammalia; order Artiodactyla; family Phocoenidae; genus Neophocaena; species Neophocaena asiaeorientalis. The sequence goes on from NW_020174563.1 coordinate 4,066,256, forward strand.
CACAGGCTGACATCCAAGTCCTGCCCCAGTGCCACTCGCCTCCTTCTGGGGGTCCCAGGGCCCCCACGCTTCTGGCTCTGGATACCTTCCCAGCGTGCAGCCCCTTCCATGGACGCCCAGACCAGCGTGGGAAGCGGCTCCGTGGGAAGGGAGAGCTTTATCTCCTCCCAGCGAGATGCTGCTCTTGCCCAGAAATCCCTGCACCTGCGGCCAATTCACTTCAAACATGTTTTCCCCTATAGTCCATCAGCCCCTCTTTGGCTTGAGGACAAACCAGAAGCTCATTACACTCAAGATTGCAGGCCCTCTCTGGCTCAGACCGGTGCTTCCCAGGCCTGGGGGTCATATCCCGACCTTGGGAGATCCTAGATGAATAGCCAGTAACCAGAGGCTCCTGACACCGTCAATCCACTGCTTATCTGACTTTTGTGTGAGGGCTTTCCTCTCCCTTCATCAGCCCTGGAGTCCACGGGCCTGCACACCTTGGGCAGTGAGCCCCCCTGAGGACCCTCAGAGTCACCCCGAGGCCGGTGGGGTGTGTGTGTGTGTGTGTGTGTGTGTGTGTGTGTGTGTGTGCAGCACGTGCATCCTGAAAGCGGGGAAGACTCTAAAAACAGAAGGCAAATCATTACCTTTGTGTGAGTTAATCAGAACAAGGCCAGAATAGTGAGGCTTGTGGGGCTGATTAAAGAGCCACAGGAAGGAATTCCAGCGCTCATCACCATCCCCACCCCTACCACCTTCCTTGCCTCTCGGTCACTGATGCTGGTATCCAAAAGCTTCTAGATGTGATAGTACCCCTCCCCTCTATTACCCTTTACACTCCTCCCAACCTCTCCCCTTTATTCTGACCTGGTCGCAGAGGCAGAACTGGGGAGCCTGTAGTGATGGGGTGGGGGAGGTACAGCCCTGACCCCTGACTGAGGGGAGCAGCTGGGCAGACCCCAAAGGACAGTCCCCATGCTCTTCCAGGCTGAGGGGCACCACAGAAAGTCAGAAAACCCCACAGATACCTGCCTTTCCATTCTCATAGGGAGCCCATCCGACAGCAGCTGACAGTGAATAGAAAGACTGGTGCTGCTTTTGGCCATGAAATTGTGTGTGTGTTTGCGTGTGTGTGTCATGGAGATGAGAGAAGGGAAGCACGGGGGAGAAGGAACACAAATGGTGGTTCCCTCGGCTGTGGAGCTTTCATTTTTTACCTCTTCTCTATACTTCATTACATTCTCCAAGTTTTCTATATAAAGCTTTATTATGACTTTCACAGTCAGAAAAAAAATGGAAATAGTGCTGTATTTGCTTAACACTATTTATCAGAAGAAAACTGATGCCAAGCACTGCCATCAACCACACAGTAACACAGTAAGAGAGTGGCTGGCAGGCTGCAGACTGGATCGTCCCAGCCAACCCATGGTCCCAGAGTAGCCTTCAGTATACAAACACTTGCCATTAAGTACTTAGAAAAGTCACTCATTCATTCATTCATTCAAACAAATACTTTGTGCCAGATACTAGGCCAATTAGCAAAAACTTACAGCTTCAGGATCTGGAAGGAAAAGAAGGCCTTTGTGCAAATATCAGATGCATAATATCTATGAGATGATTAGGGTGAGAGAGACTAGGGGAAATGGTGGCAGCTGGGGTTGATGAAATTTATTTTCTGTATTATTTAGCTTAGTAGCAAGCTCTTCATTAAAGGCTTCCCCAGGAACGTATCTTGTGGCTGCTCAAGAGTCATGTTTTCCAAGTATCTCCTGGAGAACCAAGGTCCGGACAGGAGGCCTGAGTCACCCAAGGCTCTGAAAGCCTTGATGGGAGTCAGCAGATGCCTCTGCCTTCCATACTCCTACCCCGCTCCTCACTCCTGCCTCTGATCCCTTGAAAGAGAAAGTACTGACCTGAGGTTCCAGTGACAGCACTGCTGTTGCTCTGGGGCCTCTCCAGGTCCATGAGCAGCTCCTCGGCACCGTTCTCGCCGACGGCGGCTCTCTCTTGCTCCTTGCCACTAAGGTCCAGGGCAGCAGTGGGCCCCCGGATGACCTCTTTTGAGACGTAGCAGCACGCCAGACCCACCTCCTGCTCCAAGGCCGTGCGAGTTAAATAGCTTGAATCAATTAACCGGAGGTCACAGTACTTCAAAGACCTGCACGAAAGTAAGGATATCTTGGGCGAGTCTGTCTTTGGTGAGGCATGCCATGTTTATGTGTGTCTGGGTGCGGCGCAGCAGTCAAAATCGTGAGCTTCGGTGCCAGGTAATGCCTGATGTGAACCTCAGCTCTGCCACCTCCTAGCTTAGGACCTCGGGCTAGTCACTTCATTTTCTCCACATATAAAATAGAGTAACAGTGTCCAGCTGACCCAGTTACTGAAAGGAATGAATGGCATGACAAGGGTAAGGCATTTAACACAATGCCTGACACACGGTAACCGTTCAGTGACTGCTATGATTATTGGTGCTGTAGCCTTCCAACCTACAGGCCCTGGATCCTTGAGGGAACAGCAGACTAACAGAGACACTTCATCCCCAGAACTCCTCATTGGGGGCAGTGCTTTTCCTCCCTGCCCCTCTGGCTGCCCTGCTTCAATGCATAAACACTTCTCATCTGTGGCTATCTCCCGTTCCCCAGATTGCTGGGCTATCTCTGGAAAGTCAAAAGAAAGACTCAAGGAAGGCTAAGTTTCTCATATCCCCGAATAAAACAATTCTTTTCTCACTTGCCAAGTGAATGAAATGGGTGACCATCAGCCAAGTTTTAACCACCAGCTCAGGTGGGCAACTAATGGAAAATAAAAACTAATGATTCACATTGTACCTGGGAAAGGTTTCTCCAAGGGGATCTTTGCCAGTTAATATCACAATACAAGGCAGACCTTCTAGATCTTGGTACGTCCGAGGGGTCCACTCTTCTGCTTCATTTCCTCTCCAAGTCTGTAGAAAGGGACCCACACAATAAAATTAAAACCCTTCATTTAAGTTCCCACCTTCTTAAAGGTTTCTACAGCCAGGCTTTATACACATCTGTGGTTCCAAATGACTTCCAATAAGTGTGTTTGTGTGTGTACATATATTTTAATTACTACTAAAAGACATGCACAAAGCACTCTAGAAGAATGTAGCCTTTCGTTTTATCGCAGTAGGATAAAACAGGAGATCTTGGTTTATATCATACATTAGCCACACAGGTCAAAGAAACATACAATATGAAATATTCCACCGATGGTGCAAACCTTACAGAAATCCTAGTTAAAACTAGTTGACTCAAGGCTCTTAAGTACACTTCCTTCATATAATGGACAGACTCTTCGGACTGATTGACTGAAAAAGACCATTTCAGTTGTAAATGACTAATAAAAGAATCTCAACAAAACTCCTCACACGTAATCAACTTCTCATATATATTAACCCATATACACACACGAATATCTTTAATAAATGGAACATCAATCTGAAAACATGAATATATCAAGAGGAAGAAAATCCCAACTTGAAAGATGTTCAAAAGTGAAAAGATCTTATAGACTTTTCTGTCTGTTTTAGAGCAGAGAGAAAATAAACCGTCTCTTAAGTAGATAAGGTGGTTCCTACTACTTTTTATGAAGTGTGTAGATCTAACTGTGCTTCATATCGGCTTTCTGGGAGGAGTTATAAGAAATGAACTGGCATCTCAGATAATGCTTTTGGGAACAAGGACTAAGAAGTGAGGTATTAAGTAATGCATACAATTTTAAAATAGACTGGTACTTCCTTTGCTAAAATCAGAATGGGATAAAAAGAAATATATCAGGCAAGATATGATATGATATAACAGAGTTTGTTTACTGATTCGTTGATGTCTAGGAAAACCAGTCTTTGGAATTAAATATACCCACAATTACTGCAAGTAAAATGCGTATAACTTGTAAAATTGGAAGAACCAACCTGAATCTTTTTGCCCAATCTGTTATCATATGTTTGCATGCCAAAGAGAACTCAGTGGATCTACGTAACTGTTTACAAGTTTGAGAGACTTCCTATGTCTTAGAAAATTAATCTGTCAAAATATTTTTTAAGATATTACAAGAAAGTTTCTCCCCCCCAATTCAGTTTTCCATATATTTTCATGTCAAAGGGAACCAGAACATTACCTAATTCTAAGCAAATAGGAATTGTTTTACTCATAAGCCTTCACATTGGATTTATGATATCCCTGACACTGGGGTCTCCTCGAATATATTTCATCGTTCTATCAAGAATGAGGTTGGGTTATAATGATGGGATAACATATTATGTTTTATAAGGAGACTTATTTTCAAAAGATGATTAAACAAATTCCACTTTTACTCTTGACCAATCAGAGCTAGCTAAACTCCCTATAAAATGCTTTTCTGTCACATTGTTACTTCTGATGATTGATGGCTGCCATTCTTCTATGGATCTGTCATGCCCTCAGGATGATTTTCCTGCAGAGGCAGTTAAGACAACACAAAAGACTAGGCGAGCATTGACTTCAGGGATAATATGGGGTTCAAGGCCAAGGAAACCTAATGAAAGCTTCACAGGCCTTCTGGATGAACTGATTTATTTAGATATAAACCTTGTATCCTTCTAAAGTACTTGTTATCACTTATAAGTTAACCACGATTTCTAAAGGATAATTAGAGGTAAGCACAAAAATAAGACCATCTAATGGAAAAAGAGGCATTGGATTTTACCCAGCGTTAGAGACGAAAGGCACACTGGTGCTATCTCGTCAGTGGTAAAGTTGGTAATTTAGAAATAAACAGGTGAAAAAGAAAAAGAGTGAATGAGAGTCAAAGAATGCTACAATGGTTAATTAATTTAACAAATTTTTACATGTGCCTCTTTTGTGCCTGAAACTTCATTGGGTGCTATTCATATTGAGAGGAAAAGTCCTCATAGAAATTTCAGGCTATGGGGGTAGAAATACAAGCCAATAAACAAACAAAATTTTTAAAAAAGAAATAAACAGGTGAAACAGAGACCACCTGGCAAGTGGTCGTCTTTCTTAGGATGTGAACATTCCAAAGGGATTTCAAATTTTCACTTCCACACAAATAGAGAATATAAAAAGGATGGATTGATGTGATCGAGAGGTTTTGAGCACATGGAAATCTCTTTTGTGTGGCTGGTGCCTGGCAGCGACTCATGAGAATTGAGATATAACTGCTTTGAGAAGTAATTACTTGAGACCCCCTTCGTGTATGGCGCACACTCCCAGCAGCCCTTTGGAAGCCCTGCAGGTGATTCTGATGTACTAGCAGCCAGGCTAGGAAGCTCAGGTCTTGACTGCAGTTTTCAAACAATGGCCCAGAGGGGCATATTATTTAGGACTGCTGAGTTATACTGACTTAGTGATTGGCATTCCTGAAGGGTCCAAACAAATGACCTAAGACTCTGTAAGTAGCTGCACTTGGTCAGGGTCAATGGAGACCCAAGGAAGTCCCTGCAGCCTCACATCCTTTTAGACCATCTCCCTGCAGTAGGTGTGTGAGACTTCACAGAGCAGTGCTGATAATCTGCTTTTCCAGATTCCTCATCATTAGCATTATTCAGATTGTCCCACAACCTATGCCTCTATGAATTATACTGTAAGAAGAATTTCAGGACTCTCATTTGTTAGTTATCCCAGGAATTCTGCTGTAATGTGGTCTATGAGTCTAAATTAACATTGTGAGCATTATATCTGTATATCCATATGTGAAATGTAAATGTTACAACTTCCACTAAATAGAGGAGCTTCTATTTTTAGACAGATTTATTTGTTCCAGCTACCTATCAAGCTAATGCAAGACATTTTGTTTGCATTTTGGATTGTTCAAGATAGGTAATAGAATACAATACAAAGGCTTACATTTGCAAAATGCTTTATGAACACTAAATAATAATCCTCGAATTAGAGCTCTTAGAGATCATGCAGTCCAACACTCTCCTTTTGCAGCCCAAGGTGGGAATGCAAATCCCCTAAGACTACGTGCTTTCTTTTCATACAATTTGTGTCAAACTGGTTTTTCTTCACCCAGTTTAGTTCAGTGTTTCGTGTGCAAGGTGCAGAAACCATGTCGGTCTACCCCAGACACATAGTACCTAGCTTAGTACCATATCTATGTGTATGCAGGATTTTATGAAATGCTGTCAAATGTCTGGGACACATTGGATTATAAACGTCCCCAGAAAGGTCTGAGCAGGGCATGAGGTAGAGATTTAGGTTAATTGATTAAGAAATTCTCCCCCGCCCGCCATGCCTAACAGGAAAAGCAGTGCGTCCCTGGCCGTGCAGGGGGCGGGGCGGGGGTAGAGGATGGGCGGCGCTTAGCCATGCACAAATCTCTCTGCAGGAGGCTCGGCTGAATCTCAGCCCAGCCCACGCTTTGAGGCCAAAGCAAATACAAAGAAACAGCAAACTGTTGGGGAATCCACATGCACGAGGGTGGGGAGTAGTTCTCTATGAGCACTGAAGATGAAACAGGATACTTTACCCACTCTGAGCAGACAGATAGGCTACACGGACAGAAAAGATTCAGTGAACGGATGATACTTAAAGGCGTGCCCCACGGAGGTCCAAGAGAACAACTTACCTTTTTTTCTGAGAAAACAGATGGCCGTGGGCTAGATGCATCTCGAACAAGGTCAATAAACATGGGGTGAAATTGGGTCATCGCATTTTTGCACCTGCAGTTGGAGAGCATGGAAGACCAACTGCATGCATGTGCTAAAAGGGGGGCCGGACAGAATCTTATTAAACTAGGAAAGTGGACACGTCCCTTAGTTTAGCCTTAACGTGGTCACGAAGATCACACCGACACAGGTGCAAAACTCTATCAAACTCAGGCCTCTGAGCCACCTACACGGGAGTCCTAGAAAACGGAACAAACGTCTGTCCATTGCTAACCTTTAATCGCGCCACAAAGTGGGCTGCGACACTGAGGTCAGAGGCGGGGTTCCCGAGGATGATCTCGAAGCGGTACTGCAGCCCCAGCTTGTCGCGCACCTCCTGCAGCCGCTCCTTGGCCAGCATCGCCAGCTGCACGGAGGGCACCCTGAGGATGAGCATGTGTCCCCTCCCACTTTTGTTTTTTCCTGGGCGGCTGAGGAGGTCATCCACGATGCTGAGTGTTTCCGGCGTGCTGTGGTCTCGGAGGGACGCCATGGTGGTGAGAGCCATCAGAGCCTCCGAGTACTGCTGGATGAGGAGGTAGCAGCGGACGACCATGCTGTGCAGCCTGGGGTACCTTCAACAGAACACAGGGAGCTAGCATCTGGGTGTGGGGCCCACTGGGACAGCGAGGTCTGTGCTGTAGGAATGCAGACCAAGCATGGCGGGAAGGGGTTCGTGACAGGAGTGGGGCTTGAGCTCTAGAATGACCTTGAAGCCCCCATCACTAGAAGGAAAAGGTGAGCTCACAGATCCTGCTGGGATAGGTACAGCAAGTTCACGAGGTTTAGGGACAGTCTAGTGACCTGAGCTTCTCCCAGTGCTGTCTCTGGACCAGCAGCATCACCCAACAGCAGCACCACCTGGGAGCTTGTTAGAACCGCCAAATCCTCCCACCACACATGTACTGAATCAGAATCAGGCTGGACAAGGTCCCCAGGTGATTTGTATTACATTGCATTTTTTTTCGTGGGGGGGTATGGTTTTGTGTTAGTTTCCACTGTGTGGCGAAGTAGAGTTCCCTGTGCTATACAACAGGTTCTTATTAGTTATCTATTTTATACAATCACACTGCACTTTGAGAAGCACTGGTCTGTTCATATTTTCAACAGAGCCATAATGGATCATCCCTAGATCCTAACCTCTTGCTGGTGGCTTGGGGTTAGAATGCTTGTTAGCTTATTTCTCTTATACTTAAGATTACAGTTAAGGAAACTGAGACACTAATGTAATGTCTGTGGAGTATCAGGAGTAAAAAGAGTAATTATTATTGCTAATTTGAGGTCAGCTACTTTGTAGCAATAACAATATCTTCCCATAAAGATGGAGAAAACTTGGAGCTGGCTGGAGAAATAGCACCCCCTAGTGGTGTGGCCCCCTGTCCACCTGAGCCCCTGCTCGGCGGAGGGTGCCCAGCAAATAGTAGGGGGGTGTCCTTGACTCACCTCAACATTCCCCTCCCTCCACCCTTCACTGGACTGCCAAATTGGCAGTTTTTACGATTACAGAGCAGGCAGAAAATAAACCTCTCATTAATGTGCTATTCCTCAGAAAGCCAAGCCTGCCTGACAGAATGAATACAAACGGGCAAAGAGGACCCACTTGCAGGCATGAAGAGGTGCTTGCAGATATCAAGAAAGTAGGCATGGGCAAGGCAAGGCCCTGGACCCGAGCTTGGCCAAGCCTCTCGTGGAGCCTGCAAAACAATGGCGGGTCTGAACTTCCCTTCTGGATGCCAGCTGGTAGCACATGCAGCCGCCTAGCAGCTGGGGAGGCCAGTGGGGGATTTCACCTTTGCTCCACTTTATAATTCTATTTAAAGTGAAACAGTCGTCACCAGCCTTACACAGAAAAACCCAGGGGCAAATACCAGTTAGGGTCATCAAATGACTGCTCTGAAGTACTTAGAGCTGGAAAGGACCACAGATTCCCTGGGTTCTGACCACTCCACCTTCTCATAGAAGGAGGCTGAGTTAAGGGTTGGGAGAAATTCAGCTCCTTTCCCAAGATCATCCAACTGGTCAGAGGCAGAGTGTGGATTTTATTCAGGTCTCTGACAATGTCTTCTTACGTGGTAAGAATTTAGTAGATTGGGGAAAAGTAAAGAAATCCTTCAGTTCAATCAGTCCTGGGCCAATCCCTTCAAGCGTTCAATAAATCATAGCTATTATTAGCCTGGGGTGACTTGGCTAGAGGAAGTGGGCACAGATGATCCAAGTTTAAGGCTTAATGCTTTTTGCTGGGCCATGTAGGAAAGCCAGAGTTAGATCAAAGAGTAACTTTGACATACAGGCATTTAAATTTCACACTGAAAGAGCTATGAATTTAGAAGTGAATAGTTTCCCTAGTTTGTTTTGTTTGTATTAAACTGTAACTGTAGTTTTTTGGGTTTTGGTTATTGGTTTTTTGCGGTACGCCGGCCTCTCACTGTTGTGGCCTCTCCCGTTGTGGAGCACAGGCTCCGGATGCGCAGGCTCAGCGGCCATGGCTCACGGGCCCAGCCGCTCCGCGGCATGTGGGATCTTCCCGGACCGGGGCACGAACCCACGTCCCCTGCATTGGCAGGCGGACTCTCAACCACTGCGCCACCAGGGAAGCCCATAACTGTAGTTTTGTAAGTATTACAAAAGTTGTATAGGAGTTGATGGGATCATCCATTAAAATATGACTTATAAAACTTCGAGTGATGTTACTGGAAGAAAAGATAGGTTCCAAGAGGGCAGACGGAACAGAAGGGTGGGAAACAAAGGGGAGATTCATGGGATGATTCTGGAAATCTAAGATCACATGTGCTGTGAAAGGATTAACATCTCAGTGTCAGTTAAGTCTTCTCAAATCCAACAGCTGCAAAAATATAAAATCCTACTCAAGCCTGCTTCTTTTCCTGACACTGCATTATAACTTGCTGGGTAGGATGTATCCCCCGTCCTCATTTTTATTTCTCTTTCTTTTTTCTTAGCAAAGTTATAGGGCAGCTTGTTAAATAGATGGTTTGTGATCAATTAGAGCCAGTTTTAAGAACTAGAGCTCCTAAAAATTAGAATGTGCCTCATCAACTAGTGCCCAACTGCCCCCATCACTGGATGATCAAACAGAATACTGTAGTGGAGGGCAGGGAGGGACCTCTAGTAGGCTAAACTCTTTTTTTTTTTTTTGGCCACACCTCACAGCTTGCAGGATCTTAGTTCCCTGACCAGGGATTGAACCCAGGCCACAGCAGTGAATGCTCCAAATCCTAACCACTGGACTGTCGGGGAATTCCCTATTACGTTAAATTCTAATGCCTCTGCCTAATTTTTGAGTCTATGATTCAAGATCAGGGAGGAAAAAAACCCAGAAAAACCCTTTGCTCTTCCAGAGTCTGACCTGGAACTGGGGAAGAAAAAGGAGACAGAGAGTCATGAATCTTAACCCCAAGGTCGGGGATGGAGGAGGGCCACTTAGAACTGAACTTGCTTAAACGATCTGTTTGTTCTTTAATTTTCTTCAGTCTACACTCCAAATCTCTCAGAGTAAAGTTTTGTTTTTACTGAGGGTACTTGCCTGTGGTGGACAGAGGAGAAAAGAGAGGAAAATGTAAAAGTGTGGGGAAGGCCAGACCTCAGAGGAATGGTCTTTAATAAGCAAATCCCTCTGTGCCCAAGTCATCTGTGGGTGCAGCAATGAAGCCTGCCTGGGAGACAATTCGGAACACAGAAAGTGGTTCTACCTCCCACTCTGAGTCACTGGTTTCCTTTGTTGGTCTTGGATGATCATAGAAAACCCATCTGAGTGAAAGATCATCTTAGGAAAGGCTATTTTTATTCTGCCTTCACATGTCATTTGCACAGCCTAGGCTCCACCAAAATTCCCTGTGACACTGACACAAAAGACGTTTGGCTATTTCAGACATGCAAGTACAGCTAAAGAAAAGGTTGAAAGTCCTTATTTACCTCTCCAAGAGTGTGTTCACCATCTTTTCAAAAGTCTCATCACATCTCAGAAGTGGGCTTGTGATTCCCCACTGAAGAGATTTACTGTACTCGTTCATGCCGAAGTACAGCTTCTCCTTGCAGCTCATGTCCTCCTGGTTCAAAACAGAGCAAAACCCAGTGACGGCAGGATACAATGTGTCTTATTTTCTGGGGGTCGGGGGAGAAGGGACCTGTAATAGGCTATTGCCTAGAAGGTTAAAAAAATTGTGAATAAGCAATTAGGACTACATCAAGCTAAAAAGCTTCTGCACAGCAAAGGAAACAAAATGAAAAGGCAACCTACTGAATGGGAGAAAATATTTGCAAATCATTTATCTGATAAAGGGCTAATATCCAAAATCTGTAAAGAGCTCATACAACTCAATAGCAACCCGCCCCCCCACCACCAAATCCAATTAAAAACTGGGCAGAGGATCTGAATAGACATTTTTCTAAAGAAGACCTACAGATAGCCAACAGGTACATGAAAATGTGCTCAATAGCACTAATTATCAGGGAAATGCAGATCAAAACCACAAGGGGCTATCACCTCACACCTGTTAGAATGGCTATCATCAAAAAGATGAGAGATGATGTGTCAGTAGATGTGGAGAAAAGGGAACCCTTGTGCACTGTTGGTGGGAATGTAAATTGGTGCAGCCACTATGGAAAATAGTATGGAGGTTCCTCAAGAAATTACATATTTGTACGTGTGTGTATGTATATATACATATATTTGGTGATGAATGTGTTAATTAACTAGATAGGAGTCCTCATCCTTTAAAAATGTATACATAAATCATCACAATGTATACTTTAAATATCTTTTATTTTTATCTGTCAGTTATACCTCAATAAAGTTGAACAAAAACTGTTTCCTTATATAACCAGATACCAACTCTACAATCATCTCTGAAGCACCAACTGAAATTTCCCTTCACTTCAAATGAAATTAGTATGTGATTAGTGATATGCTTTCTTAAGGCAGATTATAACTACATCGATGGTTTGTTTTCTCTATCTTTTGTTCAGATTTTTTAGAGGAAGAGCATTTCTTAGGCTTGTAGAGTCAGAAGGTCAGATTTTTTTCCTTCTCGAAGCAGCTCTGTAAATTGATACATATGAGTTCTATAGAACTCGCTGGAGATCAAAAAACTCAAAAACGCCTCTATTACAGAAATTTTAACTTTTCTGATGTTATTTAATGATGGTGATTCTCTTGCACTTTTACAAACAAAATTCATTTTAAAGGTGAAATATATAGTTTTCTTCCTTCTAAAACAGAATACCCAGTATTTAATCTATGCCCCTTCTTGATGATTCAATCATCACTATGAAAATGAATAACTATTTGGGGATGTGACACAAAGATTTCCTCAGAGGAGCCTGACATGTGTGACAAACTGCTTGTCCTTAAACTAAGTAGCTCCAGAATAATCAATAAACATTTTGAGTTCATGTATCTGGTGGGGTTTTTTAAAAATAGTTTTCCTTCCTCTGTTGTACACTACTTTTTCATAGTCATTTCTTCTTGCTGTCATGTTGCCTGTGCATTTTATTCTCACTTTTATGTGTTATTTATTATGTACTGACATTTTTCTTTAAACACTCTCCAACTCATAAAGGTTACACAGCAGCTTAAAATATATAAGATGAAATTAAGCAATTAGAGGAAGAAAAAGCAAGGGTAAGAGCAAGGAGACTGGGCCAGGGATGAAGTTAGTACTCTCAAAAATGCATCCCAGAAGTTTCTGCCGTTTGGTTAGAAGTGGAATGCGAATTTGGTTCTGAGCTTTTAAGTAACCCATCCAAAGAGATGAGCAATTGTGTCATTTATAAGGTCCATAAGATAAAAATAAAATACTATAATTGGCAGCTTTTAATTTTTTAAGCCCCACCCCCACCCCCCACCAAACCAGCTTATCCTGCTTATTGGAACAGGGTCTTATTTGAGAGTAAATATGCTTCATCAGAGCCTTACAGCAAAGACGGAGCGACATCTATAGTTTACTTGTTTCTTTCTGGATTCTTGGCTGCGTTCTGAATAGCTGTGTCAAATCAGTCATTTCAGGATGAAAGAAGTCAGTCACCTGAGTTTCCCTCTTTATCTCGACTTGGCACAGATTAAGAGGAAAAGCTTTATCTTACATGTATGTGGTTTTCACATTTCTTCTCATCCACAATCATGTTTCTTTGGGAAGATGTAAAATCCGACTCCAAGCCTGCTCCTTTCCCTGACAGCATTATAACCTGCTGAACGGGAAGCCTCCACCTGTTTTCATTTTTACTTCTCTTTCTCTTAGCAAAATGAGAGGGCAGCTTGTTAAATAGATGGCTTATCACCAACTGGAGCCAGTATGGTTTTAAGAACTAGAGCTACTAAAAATAAGAAGTGAATAGTTCCCCCTTTCTGTTGTGTTTGCATTAAACTGTAAGTGCAGACTTGCAAGTAGAAGTTAATGGGACTATCTTTTAAAATACGAGTTATCAAACTCAGAATGATATTCCTCTAAAGAAATACACGTCCCCAAGTATCACAAATCATAAGTGATACAATTTATTGAATCCTTGTATCTTTGGGGATAATGTCCCTTCTCTTAAGAAAAATATCTCTCCTCCCAAAGTCCTACCCTCTCAGTGACCCCCAGCTGCAGCCCTCCCTGTCCTTTCACTACGGTCTCTGCTTTTCCTCCAGCCAAATGCTCTGCTCTGTGGACACTGTTCCCTGGAAGGTCACCAAGGATTCCTGAGGCCAAAACCTCAGCCCTTGGCCTCACTGCCCTCTCAGCCGTTCTCTTCATTACTTTCTTCCATGATTTTATCTACACCAGCTGCTTCAGTGATTAGCATTTCTGAAATCTATTCCAAATCCTCATTGTAAAGCCCTAATCACAACTCCCACATTGCATTTGCGACTGTGCACTCATCCCAGTCTTCACTCAGCCCACATCCGTCTCATCTGCCCTCCAGAGGTCCACCTTCCTCTTGACTTCTCTTTTCCAACTAAAGGCATCGCCTCAAAGATATCTCTGACCCTTCCCTCTTCCCCAATAAATAAATCCTAGAAGATTTACCATTTCTTCCATCCTTTGTATTTCCAGGACCACTATTCTGATTTAGGTTCTTGTTCATTCTAACCTGAATTATCAGAAAAGCCAGATGACACATCTCCCCCTTTCTAATCACTTTGACTTGGCCTCTGTAGTTGATAACTTGCCTTAAAATGCAGCCTCTTAGTAGCTACTAAAGCTGAACTCAGAACTCAGCAATTTCACTCCCAAATGCATACCCAACAAAAATGCATACATATGTCTACTAAAATGCTTAAAGCAGCACTATTTGAAATAAGTGAATAGGATGAATAAATGAATTGTGGTGAGTCACCCAGCGTAATCTATATACAGCAAAAAGAATGAATGTTTTATGACTCATGCAAAATATAGAAGAATCTCACAAACAATGCTGAGCACAGAAGCCAGATATAAGAGAGTGCCTACTGCATGATTCCATTTATATAAGGTTCAAAATGGGGCAAACCAAGACAGAAGAGTGCTTCCCTCTCGTGAGAGAGTGCCTGGCTTCTGGAGTAGGTGCTAGCGTTCTAGTTCTTCGTCTGGGTGCTGGTCCCATGGGTGTGCTCAGTTTGTGAGAATGCATCAAGCTGTACATTAACATTGTGAATATAAAAAATAAAAGAAATATGTACATTCTGCTATTTCTTTTTTTTTTCTTTTTTAATTTAATTTAATTTATTTTTTTATACAGCCGGTTCTTATTAGTTACCCATTTTACACATATTAGGGTATACATGTCAATCCCAATCTCCCAATTCATCACCCACCCCCACCACCCCCCGCCACTTTCCCCTCTTGGTGTCCGTACGTTTGTTCTCTCCATCTGTGTCTCAGTGTTATTTCTAATAATACTATGCCCTTGCTAAAATATCGTTCATGCCTGTGTAATAAGTGTAAGCTTTTCCAGCCTGGTCTCAAAGATTCCATATGTATATTTCCAGGTTTCTTTTCATCCCACTAAGTATTCTCTGAAAAATGTCTGATGCTTACTCCTCTGTGGTCCTGCCCGAGCTGTCTGCTGCCAGGAGTGGCTGCTCCCCTGTCTGCTCTGTCCTTCCTCTCCTCCAAGGCCCATCCCAAGTGCTCTGTCCTCTATGTCGCCGTTCCTGATGCTCTCAAATGGGTGGGACTTCTCCCTCCTTTCAACCCACAGAGCACTTTGGTTTTATGCAATTGTCTTACTCTACTTTGTTTTTATTTTGTTACATTTTTTGTTTTGTTTTGACAAATTGTATATATTTAAGGTGTACAACTTGATTTTTTTCTTTTTTTTAAAAAATTGAGATATAATTGACATAAAATATTAGTTTCAGGTGTACAGCATAATGATTTGCTATCTGCATATGTTGTGAAATGATCACCACAATAAGTTTAGTTAACATCCATCCCTCATCACACATGGTTATAATTCTTGTTTTCTTATGGTGAGAAATTTTAAGATCTACTCTCTTAGCAACTTTCAAATATACCATACAGTATTATTAACTATAGTCACTTTGCTGTACATTATTTCCCCAGGAATTATCTATTTTATAACTGGAGTTATAAAAAGTCTATACCTTTTGACCACCTTCACCCATTTTGTCTACCCTCCAGCCCCCGCCTCTGAAAACCACCAATCTGTTTTCTCTATCTATGTCTTATTCTACTTTGGAATAATAGTGGCTTTTATACGTACTTTGCTTTCTCCTTAAACCATCAGGTCTCTGTGTGTTCTTGGAAAGATCTAACACAAGCCTACAAGTGCTCACTAATATTTTTTGAGTCTACTTTCTTTGCTTTTCTCTATTATTCCTTCTTTAGGACATTGGCTTCAGGATAACTAAAGGAAGCTAATCACTAGAGCTTCGCCCCTAAATGTGTAAAGTTGTTGTAAATTAGATTCAATGTTTTTATCTTTTCTCCATGCTCCTCTCAATGTCATAGGGATGATTTTTTTTAAACTTTAATTAGAATATAATAACTCCCCCCCTCAATTATTTTGAATATGATCCTGGGTATCATATCTCTAATCCACAAATACTTCACTAGATACCTCTAAGATTGGAATCCTTTAAAAAATATAACCACAGTACCATCATTATACTTAAAAAAATTAACCACAATCATAGGAATGACTTTTAAGGAAAATTATTTTAAGCTTGTTTCTCTATTATTTCACATCAGGAGAAGACAAAGGGCAGAAGCTATGAGCCCGTCTTCCTATCACTGGAGTGATCCCTCCCAGAAAAAGACTAAACCAACTGTTCAGGATAGGATGGCTCTCCTTTTCCCCCCCTAACAATATATTCAACTTAACGTTTAGTTGGAGCCCTATCTGTTGGATTAAAAACACTGTTTCCTTTTATCAGTTCTACTGGCTATCCCATTCCATGTCAGGACAACTACTGGGGTAGACCCTAGGCACACCATACGGTTTTGGTTCAGAGACAAAGGAACACTGGCAGCCTCTTATCTCACCCATAACTTGCCCACCCAATTCATGGACAGAGCTAGGGTGGAGAAGATACCAGCAAAGTGAAAGCTCAAAGCAACCTCCTTGTGACAGTCAACACACCGAGACAGTTCTCACAAGGGAGGGACTGGTGATGCCAACGTGAGTCAGGGACCTGAGCTTGCTTGATTGTAAAGGACACACCAATACTCAAAGAGAAGGGCTCCAAGTCTTCTTACCTACTTCATAACAGAGTGAAATGCATTGGGTTGAAAAATAAAGTTATTCTTATGTAGGACATTTCTGGCCTCTTTTACTTAAACATGTTTATTTTAAAATATCTCACAGTTCGATATTTCTAAACAAAGGTTCTATTGCTTAATGGCTGATCTTTATTGTTTTTTAATAAAACTCATTTTTTAATTTGCTAATCTATTTAGCTTACAGTTTATAGGTCACAGAAAATATCTTTTGAGTATTAGGGACTGGACCTGGATGTGTACAGTGCCGAGCTATTCTCAACGCATTAAATGATACTACCGAGTAGTTTAGAGTGTTTTGTTTTGTCTGTGGAGTCCTAACCACTGGACCACCAGGGAATTCCTGTTTAAAGTCTTTTTTTTTTTTTCCTTTTTGGCCACACCACGCAGCATGTGGGGATCTTAGTTCCCTGACCAGGGATCAAACTCGTGTGCCCTGCGCTGGAAGCACGGAGACTTAACCACTGGACTGCCAGGGAAGTCCCCTGAGTAATTTAGAGTAACAGTACCAGCATCTTCTGTTTCAACTAGAAGTCTGTGAGAATTGATTAAAAGGAAAAATTCAGTTGCTGGGAAGCATGAGACTAATCAACATATAGATATACATCTAGATCAGTAAGACTGAGACAAGAGGACAATAACATTAGATATACATCTAGATCAGTAAGACTGAGACAAGAGGACAATAACATTAGATATACATCTAGATCAGTAAGACTGAGACAAGAGGACAATAACATTTCCAAGTTTTAGATTGGAATGAATCATTTAAAGGCACAAAGCTAATCCAGGATATTGAGGATGGTGTCAGCTGACATCACATTTTAGGGGGACAAACTATACTGGATAGACAATTTTGTATCTGCATGATAGCCCAAAAAAGAACCACCGAATCAAATTTATAGAGGACACTATTCACTAGTTTTTAGTGAATAATAATTGTAATTATATGGAACTTTTAGAAGAGGAAGCATTATGTTAGTTAGTTTTTTGAACTCTTTTGCTGTGACCATATTTTATTACAAGATTCTGCTCCCCAGGGGAACTGAGAACATGACTGTGTATCAGAGGGTAGAACAGAGACTCACTGTGCTGTCCAGCTGTATCCAGTGAACCTCGTTGTTGGCGCTGATTCGGGACTGTTGGGTCTGCAGAGTGTATGGGCAGGAGGTGACCTGGAGCACCAGGAGGTTGAAAGCTTCCAGAACCTCTCTGCAGTTAATGACTCTGTCAGCCAATCCATGGCCAGGTTCACCATGTGACAAAGAGCCCGAAATGACACTGTAGAAATATTGAAAGTCACATTAAAACCTAATTTAACTGATTAGATGCAGAATCAGATATCAAAATGGAGGTGGTGTTTTAGCTCTTATTTTTCTGGTTCCTATTAATTGGGGGCAGGAACAGAAGCAACCAACATTAGAGTTGGAAGGCAAAGAGGACCCACCTTCTTACCCCTTTCAGACAAATTTCAGGGATTTTTTTTTTTCCTTTTTCAGTCTGTCGCTGATATACCTCAAAGTATAAACTCAGTTATCCAAGCCAAGGATATCCAACTTCATAGCTGAGGTGGATCACTTCAGTTTGAAAGCCCACCTGAATGCGGGAGCTCTCCATCAAAATATGATGCTTATAACTGTGCAATGATCTGTACCCCCAGAGAGGCCCCAAAGCTACAAGGAATCCCCTCTGTGTTAACACACTCTCCTTCCTCACTTGAAGCTGCTAGACCGTGGGGAGGACTCCTCCGGCCTCCTCCCCACGACCAACATTTTCATATCTCTGAGTCATTTTCAGTTCCGTTCAATGTGGAGGTATCCCCACCCCACCCCTCTCTCTCTCTCCCTCTCTCTCCCTCTCTCTCCCTCTCTCTCTCTCTCTCTCTCTCTCTGTCTCTCTCTATCTATCTATATACATATATATATGTATATTCAAAAAAGTAATCTCAAGGCCCATGAGGATTAAATACAGAGAGATCCAATGTGTAATCCTCAGAGCTATTACCCCAAACTTTCAAAGATGAGGTATACAAGGTCAGTGAGCTATTTCTGCTCATAGAACATAAGCAGTAACTGAACAAGGTGTGGGCAAAATTTCTTTTCTTTTTCTTTCCTTCCTCCCTCTCTCCCTTCCTTCCTTCCTTGCAAATCTAACAAGTTATACCAGGTCTTATTTACACCTACATATGGCTCTGGACTTCAGATTATGGAGTACCAAACACATTCTGGCTTCTGAACAAGTGTTTTTGTAATTCTGACATTTCTACCACAGATCAAAAAAATTCCAGATGCCTAACCTCAGTGTGTCCTGAGGAAAGAAAATCTATGAAGGTTTGATGATGCCTGAAATTTCCCTCCCCTGACGTGGTGAGGACAAACCATGATATGTAATATTTGACAACTATTTGCCCTTAAAAAAAAAACAACAACAAAAAACAACTACTTGCTTTTTTCAATCCATAGGAACAAAGATACCCCCTACTAGATAAGTACTGTGATTTGATCTGACTCTGTCACACTACACAAACTGTTATTTCATTAATAAGCCCATAAAGAGATAGGATGGTCTCTTGTTTAAACAGGTAGATTGCGGAAGGTTTTGGATCTGCTCTCAGATCATTGAAGTGGCATCTCCACTGCTGCTAAAGGGAAGAGGGAAGAGAGAAAGGCAAGGAAGAGGAGAAATGGCAGGAAAGGAAGGAAGAGAGGACAAGGAAAAGGAGAAAACGAGAAGAACCACGAGGAGAAGAGGGGGTTGGTGGGAAAGCACATGGGCCTTCTGGGAGCTCACTCACCGCAACCCCCTTGTTGCCACCCCTTCGCTGAAGCAGCTGAGTCCCACAATGCTCTTAAGACCGGATTTTAACAGGAATTTGTAAATTCGCCCACAGTATAGTTAAAATAAAATCAACATTAAAGTGGTAAGAAAAGTTGAGAAAGCAAGGAAAGGGTGGGAATAAGTTAACCATGAGAAGATGCCAACTGGTAGGGTCCATGGTCTTTCAAATCACCACCTTTTAAATTATTTAGTACATGACCATTACTGCTGTAGAAGAAATATTGTATTTGCTCACTCTGAAGCAATCACCTCGTTAGTTCCACATGGGAGTTGTCATGAACTAGCACAAACAGTGTGTACGGGTTCTGTTTCACCCTTCTCATAAAAACTTCAAACTTGGTTTGAATCTCATTGTCTAGACGAACAACATATTTCTCTGCTCTCTGATAGGCTGTCCCATTTTCCTCCAGACCCAAGTCTACAAGGACACCTGCCAAGAAGAAAAAAGAGTTTATCTTTTTTACACACATGTCTATGAGATTAAGTTCAGTACTGATATACTGGGTGCTAACCATATACAGAGATTTACAGAGCAGATAGTTTTCCTTTTCCATATTCCCCACAACAGTTTTGAAGAGGAAATATCAGGTTTCCTTTTCTTTAGAATACCGCACCCCACCTCCCATACTTCATACAAATGACAACAGGGACTGACCTGATACGTTAAGTAGAAGCTTGAATGTACGAGACCTCTGTCTAATTAAATTCTATTTATATGTGAAATATAAACTTATATTTATATGTGAATTTAATTATGTCTAGTTAAATTCTATTTATCTGCTAACAGCTACTATAGGCCACTTGGAAAAAACGAAGATTTGGACTAGAGCTCTTGGCCAAATTGATATAATCGTGTAAATCTTCCTTACCCCAAATTTAGCGACAAAACACATATAAGAAAAAAGGAAAATAAAATCTGATGTCCAAAGATTCATCGCTAGATCGTGAGCTTTTTTAGGTAGTATTTTACTCATTTTATATGGTGACAATGTTGTACAGTACCTAGAGCATAGGATGCCCTCAATGATTGTTGGATTATGTACCAAATTAATAGAATGAACTGAATTACTCAAGATAATTATATTCTCAAAATGTTAGGAACTGTAAAACTTGTACTGTATCATTATCTCTGACTATAGTAAAATTATTTCTACATACAAACATCTAAAATAATTCTAGGCACATGAAGCTGTTGTTGGATAATTAAAACACCAAATCCTCCTTTAAAATGAAGAGACAAAGTGGCAATTATGTGAGGTGAAGTGTGTGTTAACTAACCTTATTGTAGTGAACATTTCACAATACATACATACATGAAAACATCACACTGTATACCTTAAACTTAGACAATATGTTAATTATAGCTCAATAAAGCTGGAAAAAAAACACTGCCCCCAAACAAGGATGCACAATACTCCCCTGCCCAAGACACTCAGCCCTCTGAGAGGAGAGCCTTGTCACTCAAGCCCATGACCCTCCAGGCAGAAGGAACCAGAAGACTGATTAGGGTTAGATATGTCACATTTGGGGGTTAGATATGGTCCTCCAAGGATATCTATTTAACATCCAATATCAGCCACATCTACCAGTTCCAACTGTGTGGAAAAAAATTTTAATTAAAAAAGATAAACAAGTGAAGAGACTTTTATGAATTATGTTGACTTAGTTTTGTTTGTCTAGTTTTTCTTTTCATATAAAACCAGACTAATTAACAGCTATATGCAATTAGCATCTAGATGCCGTAATACTAATAGCTCTAAATGGTATAAAAGAAAAAAGGAGGGCTTCCCTGGTGGCGCAGTGGTTGAGAGTCCGCCTGCCGATGCAGGGGACGCGGGTTCGTGCCCCGGTCCGGGAAGATCCCTCGTGCCGCGGAGCGTCTGGGCCTGTGAGCCATGGCCGCTGAGCCTGCGCGTCCGGAGCCTGTGCTCCGCAACGGGAGAGGCCACAACAGTGAGAGGCCCGCGTACCGCAAAAAAAAAAAAAAAAAAGAAAAGAAAATAGGAAAAATATTTTATCGTATGAAAAATTCATCATACCAGAAAAGGTAAACAGAAAGGTAATTTTGCTTTCAAACTTTTTTCATCAGGAGCCTTTACTCAGAGATTGTTTTCAATTTCCACCCACGTGTAGTCAAATGATGTGAATATTTCCAAAAGCAATTAATCAAACATTTAATTTGGCAAGTAGTCTGATTTTTTTGGAACGTGGATTGCTTATAAAATTTATTCAACATTCGATAGAGATTTACCGAACATCCATTATGTATCAGGTACTATATCAGGTATTGTGCTCAGCCTGGGGATACACAGGAGGGCAGGACAAACAAAGATCTTAATCTCATGGAGCTTATGATGGAGAAGATGGATATTTTTGACAAGTATCATGATGAGAGACAAAGTCCTCTGGTGTAGAGGAGGTGAGCAGAGGCACAGAAAGAGGACCTACTTAATCTCTGGTGGTTTCTGTTTCCTTATTTGTAAAATAGGGAGAGTAGAACCAGTTGAAAATTAGTCTATATTTCCTAAGTTTATCCTTAGGAAATAAGCAGTGAGAGTTAGGAGGCTCTTAGTATGATAAGACCATAAATAATTCACGAAGAGGAAAATTGTATCTTATGGATAATTGAGTTGATCACATTTCAAAACAAATGAAATGCCGACCAATTGTATGCCTTCGACAGGTCAAGTCCATACATGCCCTTAATGGAAAGACAAAGTTCCATGAATCTCAGAGGTCATTCTCTCAGACATAACATGGTATAGTAGTCTATGCTGCCAGCTGGCTCTGCAGTGGTATGTCTCGGTGCGGGAGAGGCATATCAGAGGGACTTGATTGTTTTATTTCTAACGGGGCATTTTTAGTATATGATCCTTACCTTTACATTTTGTTTTAGACTTGCTTTTAGTTTTAAGTTTTGTTTCTTTCCTGGTTATGAAAGTGATAGATACTCATCTTGGGAAAACTGGAAAGTATAGAGATATATTAAAAAAGAAAAAATCATCCAGGATTCTTTAACTCAAAATAAGCCACTGTGAACATTTTTGTGCATTCCTTCCTACTTTTTTAAAATGGATATTCTGCTACCTAGCTCACATTTTATAACTGTATATCCTGACTTTTTTTACCTATAACTGTAAAGTGAGAAACAAAACTCTCCACAACCAGTCTAATGATACAGTATTTATCCTTTCATAGAAGCTGCTGGTCTTACGCAGTGTATATTAAAATGTAAACAGAATATAATTTAATATTCCATTTTAATTCCTCTCTCCCTTCACAGCTTCTCCTTAGTAAATGTAAAACAAAAATGGATGTGGTCTCTTCCTTCAGAGGGTCTCTTTCAAGAGGTGTTAATGGCATCATTACAAGCATTTTATTTCAACTCAATAAAAATATCTTATGCTCTTACTATATTTAGAAATAAATGGAACCACCAATTACTGAAAAAAAGAGAGAGAGAAAGAAACAAAACTATCACTATTTACTAATAATATGTCTTGGTAGAAAACATAAAATAATCCATCAATAAATCAATTAAATTAATAAGAATTTAGTTAAGTTGATGGATTCAAAATCAATTTATAAAAATTAGTTGTATTTCTATATACCAACAGCAAACAGTTAGGAAATGTATTTTAAAAAAACTATTTTACAATGACATCAGAAAATAGTATCTACGAATAAATCTTATAAAAGGTGTATAAGACCTTTATGGAGAAAATGATGAAACTATTAATGACATTAAAGAAGACTTAAATTAGAAGCATATCATAAACATATAGTTAAAATTTTAAATTGTTTAAAAATGTATATGGCAGAGCAAAGAACCAAGAATAGTCAAGACAGACCTGAAGTAGAAAAGGTGGGAGAGATCTGCCTTACCAGAGACTAAGAATTATACAGCTTTATTAACAAGACAGGGGTTTTGGCATGGAGCAAACCCTGGAAACACACCCACATGCATATAAAATGGAGATTTATGATAAAGCTTGCAATGTAGATCAGTGGTAAAGGATGGGCTCTTCAACAGTCAGCACTGAAGAACCAAGAAATTATATTGGATCTTACCTGATATGCAAAAAAAAAGAAAAAGAAAAAAAAATTCAGGTGGATTAAAAACTTAAATGTAAAACACAAAACTCTAAAAATTTTAGAAGACAATAAAGGAGAATAACTGTGGCAACTCATAGAGGATTACTTAAACAGAAAAGGCCAAATGATAGATAAACTAAACTTAAGAAGGTCTATTCATCAAAGATATTATAAATAAAAAGACGAGCCTTCCAAATCTGTAACTAGTATTACTAAAAAGGATTAGTATTCAGAATACATAAATTACTCCTACAAATCCAAGAGAAAATGGGCAAAAAAACCCCCAAAAACTTTAGCAGGCATTTCCTAGAAGAAACCCAAATGGCCAATAAATATCTGAAAAGATGTTCAGCCTCATTAGTAATAAGGGAAATAAAAACCATAATAAAATAGAATAATACCACATTAATACAAATTTTTAAAAACAAGGTAACTGTAAGAAAGAAGTGGATGAAAGAAAATACTTATGTACCTCATTTCTGCAAAACAAATTCAAGAAGGATAAACCACAACCTAAAGAGATTGGTTACCAGTAGGGGGATGGGTGGGAAAGGGGTGTAAAGAAGTGAGAATGGGAATGAGTAGGTATGAGGAGGGGAAGATGCTTCTCTGAATATACCGTTTTGTATAGCTTTGACTCTTAGAACCATAGAACAAAGTTAATCAAGAATGGAGTAGGGGGTGGGGGGGCTTCCCTGGCGGCGCGGTGGTTAAGAATCCGCCTGCCAGTGCAGGGGACACGGGTTCTAGCCCTGGTCCGGGAAGATCCCACATGCCGCGGAGCCACTAAGCCTGTGCGCTACAACTACTGAGCCGGTGCTCTAGAGCCCACGCTACTGAAGCCCGCGTGCCCAGAGCCCATGCTCCGCGACAAGAGAAGCCACCGCAAGGAGAAGCCTGTGCACTGCAACGAAGAGTAGCCCAGGCTCGCCACAACTAGAGAAAGCCCGCACGCAGCATTGAAGACCCAATGCAGCCAAAAATAAATTAAAAAAAAAAAGAATGGAGTGGGGGGACTTCCCTGGTGGTCCAGCGGTTAAGACTCCGTACTCCCAATGCAGGGGTCCCGGGTTCGATCCCTGGTCAGGGAACTAGATCCCACATGCCGCAACAAAGATCCTGAGTGCCACAACTAAGACCCGGCGCAGCCAAATAAATAAATAAATATTAAAAAAAAAAAAAAAAGAATGGAGTGGGGCATGGGGGGTTGGGTGGGAGGAGAGGCAGGCAACATGGAATCCAAATGGTAACAAATGAAAACTAACATAACCACATTGATGGGGGGTGAGCATGAAAAGAGCAAACCTCAGTAAAACAAATCAGTGTTTTGTCTGGAAACCATAAGGCTAAAGACCAAAAGAATTGTATGGCAACACTTTAGCTGGCAATCTGTTTTCTCACAGGGGTGTGGGTTAGCAATTGTGTAACTTCTAGGAAAAAAAATCAAAGAAGTGAATATGTACATTATAGATAACAAGAATCAGGTTTCTCCCTGTCAGAGAAAGAAGTTACAAATAGAGAAATGGGGAAGGACTAAAAGGAACCTTGCAGTGTTCACATGGAATTGGAGATAGCAGTTAAAGTCATGAAAAACAAGGTAAAATTGAAGACATGTCCCAGGTTGCAGGAGACTAAGAGGACAAAAGAACTGAATGCAATGTTTGATCCTGGATTGAATCCTGGAACGAAAAATGACATTAAGGGAAAACTAGTGAGGTCTTTAGTTGGTTAATAGTTTTGTTCCAGAATTGATTTCCTGTTTTGATCATGGTACTATGGTTATATAAATTCTCAACTTTAAGCAAAGCTGGTGAAGGGTTTATGTGAACTCCCTATTTTTTAACAGCTTTATTAATATATAGTCCACACACATTTCATCCATATAAAATGTGCAATTCAATAGCTTTTAGTAAATTCACAGAGTTGTACAACAATCACTACAAGCAATTTTAGAACATTTTCGTGAAACCCCAGACCCTTTAACCATCATCCCTCAATTCCCCCCTCAGTCCCCCAGCCCTAGGCAATTACCAATATATTTTCTTTCTCTATAGGTCTGCTTGCTCTGGACATTTAATGTAAATGGAATCATAACAATATCTGATCTTGTGTGACTGGCTTCTTTCACTTGGAATACCGTATTCAAGTTTCATCCATGTTTTAGCATTCATCAATACTTCATTTCTTTTTATTGCTGAGTAATATTCCATTGTATAGTTTACTACATTTTATATATCCATTCATTATGGACATGATAGACATTTGAACTGTTTCCACTTTTTGGTTATTATGAATAATGCTATTGTAAACTTTTGTGTACAGGTTTTTTGTGTGGACCTATATTTTCACTTCTCTCTCATTTCATATCTAGGAGTAGAATGGCTGGATCATATGGTAACTGTTTAACCATTTGAAGAACTGCTAGACTGTTTTCTAAAGTAGCTAAACCACTTACATTCCCACCAGCAGTGTATGAACTTCCAGTTTCTCTACATATTACTTGTTATTGTCTCTCTTTTTGCTTATAGCAATCCTCATGGGCATGAAGTAGTATTCATTGTGTTTTTGATTTTCATTTCTCCAACTGCCTAATGGTGTTGAGCATCTTTTCATGTGCTCTTTGGTCATCTGTATATCTTCTTTGGATATGTGCCCATTCAGATCCTTTACCCATACCTTAATTAGGCTATTTGTCTTTTTATTATTGAGTTATAATAGGTCTTTAAATATTATAGATATGTCTCTTATCAGACATATGATTTGCAAATAATTTCTCACATTCTGTGGGTTCTCTTTTCATTTTCTTGATGGTGTCCTTTGAAGCACAAATGTTTTTAATTTTGATGGTGTCCAGTTTATCTATTTTTGTTGTTGGTGGTGGTGCTCTTGGAATCGTATCTAAGAAATCGTTGCTTGATCCAAAGTCATGAAGATTTACACCTATGTTTTCTTCTAAGAATTTTATTGTTTTAGGTCTTACATTTAGGTCTTTGATCTATTTTAAGTTACTTTTTGCCTGTGAGGTAAAGGTCCAACTTCATTCTTTCACATGTGGATATCAAGTTGTCCCAGCACCATTTGTTGAAAAGATTACTTTCCCCATTGAATGGTCTTGGCACCCTGGTCAAAATTCAGTTGACCATAAATAGTAGGGTTTATTTCTAGACTCTCTCAGTTCTATCCCATTGATTTATATGTCATCTTTATGCCAGTACCACAATGTCTAAATGCTGTACCTTTGTATTAACTTTTAAAATGGGGCAGTGAGAGTCTTCCAACTTTGTTCTTCTTTTTAAATATTGTTTTGGGTATTCCGGGTCCCTTGAATTTCCACATGAATTTTAGGATCAGCTTGTTAATTTATGCAAAGAAGTCAGCTGGGCTTTTGATAGGGAATGCATTGAATCTGTAGATCAATTTGGGGAATATTGCCATCTTAAAAATATTAATGTCTTCCAATTCATGAATGTAGACTACCTTTACATTTATTTAGGTCTTTTAAAATTTCTTTCAACAATGTTTTTTAGTTTTCAGAGTATAAGTTGTACACTTCTTTCATCAAATATATGCTTAAGTATTTTATTCCTTTTGATGCTATTATAAATGGATTTTTTTGAAGCCAGCATATTGTGATAATTTTCTTTTTTTTTTTAACATCTTTATTGGAGAATGGAATTATTTTAAAATGTCATGTTTGGATCTCTTGTACTGTTTCTGTGACTTTTCTGAAGATATAAAATCATTTAAAAATTAAAAAAACTTAAAAATAAGCATGACCATATCAAACATTTGCAACTGAAATACATGCATCGCTAGTGGGAATGTAAATATAACCAACCACCTTGGAAAAAATTAGCATTATTTAGTAAGGTTGAAAGTGTACATAACCTATGCCCCAACAATTCTTCTCTCAGAGAAACTCTTGTACATGTGTACCAGCACTGTTTGAAATAGTAAAAAACTAGAAACAACCTAAATGTCCATCAACAGGAGAGATGATTTTTTTTTAATGTGTGTTATATTCATTTAATAGAATACTAAAAAGCAGTAAAATTACTGAATTACAGCTATATACAACAACAGGATTAATCACAGGAATGTAATATTGAGTATAAAAAGTAAATTACAGACAAATGCACTTACAAAAAGGTTTAAAGTATACAAAATTAAACAATATATTGTTTAGGAGTTATGCACTATGGCAAAACTATAAATAAAACAAGGGAATAATAAACACAAAATTCAGCATAATAGTTACCCTTGAAAGAAGACGAATGTTAGCATCAGGAAGGGGAACAAGAGTCTTCAGTAAGTTATTTTGATAGGTACACGGGTGTTCACTATATTGTGATTTTTAATACCTCATAAAATTTATAAATTTGATCTATTCAATATTTAAAATTTCTTAAATTTTCTTTCTACTTTGAATACTATAGAAAAGCTGAAAGACTAGTGCAATAAATACCTGTATACCCTTCAATTAGTTTCACCAATTGTTAATATTTTGGTACATTTGCTTTTTCTCTTTATTACTTTTTATTCATTGTTATTATTGCTGAATAATTTAGAATATATAATATTCACCCTTATATACCTCAATATGTATTTCTTAAGAGCAAAGGCATTCTCTTACATAACTAAAATACCATTATTACATCCAAAGAATTGAACTAACATTGATATAATATTCTCTAGTACACAGCATACATTTGGTTTTTTTAAACTAATTTTTATTGGAGTGTAGTTGATTTACAGTGTTAGTTTCTGCTGTACAGCAAAGTGAATCAGTTATACATATACATATATCCACTCTTTATTAGATTCTATTCCCATAGAGGTCATTACAGAGTACTGAGTAGCGTTCCCTGTGCCGTACAGTAGGTTGTTATTAGTTACCTATTTTACATATAGGAGTAGATATGATTTTCACGAATTGTCCCAGAGCTGTGTTTTTTACTTTTTATTTTTAGGTCTAAGATCCAATCAAGAATTAAGCATTGTACTTGCTTGCAGTGTCTCTTTATTCTGTATAATTAAAACAGCTTCCCTGTCTTTTTTCTTTTTTGGTCTTTTCATCGATATTTTAAAAATGCAGGCTAGTTGTTTTGTAGAATGTCACACAATCTGGATTTTTCTGATAGTGTCCTTGTGATTAGATTCAGGTTAACCATTTTTGGCAATTATACTTCATAGGTAACATCATGTACTTCCCCTCGTTCATAATGTCAATCTGTCCCATAATGGGAGATGGCGAAATTTGATTGCATGGATATGGTACTGTCTACTGCCAGGTCTCTCCATTGTAAAGATGCCTTTTCCTCTTTGTGATTTTTAATATGTGGGATGACACTTTGAGACTGTGTGAATCTTTGTTCCTGAATACATTTTACCCAATGGTTTCAGTACCCATTGATGATACTTGCCAGAATCAATAATTATACTGTAGGGCTTCCCTGGTGGTGCAGTGGTTGAGAGTCTGCCTGCCGATGCACGGGACACAGGTTCGTGCCCCGGTCCGGGAAGATCCCACATGCCACGGAGCGGCTGGACCTGTGAGCCATGGCTGCTGAGCCTGCGCGTCCGGAGCCTGTGCTCCGCAACGGGAGAGGCCACAACAGTGAAAAATAAAAGAAAGAACACAGGTCTTTGTTCACTGAGCTTAATGCTCCACTACATCATCCTACTTACTATATTGGTAGTGCAAAACAGGGATTTCTTAATTCTGTTATTTTCTTATGTTGATTAGCTGGTACTCTTTTATAAAGGAGAGCTTGCGTCCCACCCGTCACTCCTGCCCCTTTTATTTTTTTTAGCATTACTGTGGACTCATGGGCTTTACAAAAATCCAGTAGGTTACAATCCACTGCCATCATTCCTTTAGATGCCCCAAATTACCAAGTTTGGACAGCAAAGTCTCGTTCAAGCAGGCTGCTGTGTCCTTTCGACATGCCTCCATCGATCTTTGAGTACTTTCGCACTTTCTGGAAACCAAGATTCCAGACTGTTCCT
This sequence comes from Neophocaena asiaeorientalis asiaeorientalis, assembly GCF_003031525.2. Taxonomy (NCBI): domain Eukaryota; kingdom Metazoa; phylum Chordata; class Mammalia; order Artiodactyla; family Phocoenidae; genus Neophocaena; species Neophocaena asiaeorientalis. The sequence goes on from NW_020174563.1 coordinate 4,095,572, forward strand.
ACCTCAGAGCTGGTATAATGGGGAATGGTATTTATAACCTAAGATCTAGATGCTAAATGTGCACACACACACACATTTGATACTAAAATATCATTTTATTTTATTTATTTATTTATTTTTTTGCGGTACGCGGGCCTCTCACTGTTGTGGCCTCTCCCGTTGCGGAGCACAGGCTCCGGATGCGCAGGCCCAGCGGCCATGGCTCACGGGCCCAGCCGCTCCGCGGCATGTGGGATCTTCCCGGACCAGGGCACGAACCCGTGTCCCCTGCACTGGAAGGCGGACTCTCAACCACTGCGCCACCAAGGAAGCCCTCTCTCGATGTTTTTTAATAAAGAATTTTATTTCTAAATTTTTCATTTCTAAGTTTTATTTCTTGTTCTTCCTGTCAAGAAGACATCCTAAAGAAAAATAAAACTATTCTTAGTTTTAGCTGTTCATCTTCCCTTGGGATCGAATTAATTTCTCTGAAGTTTTGGTATGCAAAAATATTCTAATGCTTAAAAGGAAATGAAAATCATGTTTAATTTTTGCCTGATTTTATGGGTTTGCTATAACTGCTTTTACTGATATGTCTTCAGATCCCTATTACAAAAAAAGTAGACTATAAATAATAAATTGCTATTGTTTTTTAAAAAAGGAAATGAAAATCCAGAAAATATTAAATCATTAGAGCATGCTGAAGTTTTAAGTATTATAACAATGGACATTCCTTCACCCTGGCTGTCTCTTTTCAGCAAATAACCTGGGAGGAGGACAGGAGGAGGGTGGCAGGCAGGGAGGCCAAGCAAGGACTCGCTGCCAGTGGGTGGGAGACACGGATCACGGCGAGCAAGGTCTACTGAGAACAGACCCAGTACCCGAGGAAGGAGAAGATGTTGCTGCCACTATCGGTGCCACTGAAACCCTATCAGAGGAGGAGCGAGAAGAGCTAAGAAGAGAACTTGCTAAGGTAGAAGAAAAAATCCAGACTCTGTCTCAAGTGTTAGCAACAAAAGGAAAGCACCTAACAGAGATCAAGCGGAAACTTGGGATCCATTCACTACAGACACTAAAACAGAACATTGCCAGAGGGTGGCAAGATGTGACAGCCACGTCTCCGTACAAGAAGACCTCTGAAACCTTATCTCAGCCTGGACAGAAGGCTTCAGCTGTTTTTTCATCTGTTGAATCAGTCATCACCAAAAAGCTGGAAGATGTAAAAAACTCCCCAACTTTCAAATAATTTGAGGAAAGGGTTGAAAACTTAAAGTCTAAAGTAGGGGGAACCAAGCCTGCTGGTGGTGATTTTGGAGAATTCTTGAATTCGACTGCAAACGCTAGTTCCACCACCATGGAGCCTCTTCCAGAAGAGACACAGGAGAGCCTGTGAGATTCCACCTTTGTTCTGCTACTCGCTGCCAGATGCTGCAAGCGAGATCCAAGCACATCTTGTCAACATTCATTGCCATGAATTTCCACCAGATGTGCTTTTGTTGAGCTTTACATATTCCTTTGACCAAATAGTTTGTGGGTTGAACAACGTAAAAATATCTTAACCTCTATTCCTGGGAGATGCCCTTTCATGTGCATTTAAGGCCCTTTATTTAGGAAATATCATTATGAAAACACATATAGTACCTGGAGATCCTCACTAGAATGACCTAAGGAGCTGTGGGTTATCATAATTGCTTTCCTACTTTACAAAATTGCTCTGGATCTGGGATACCAGTTTGATCTTTGTCTTCTATACAATTTTCTTTTTTCCTCTTTGAATCTCTGTATATTTGATTCCTACATAAGATTGCTCTTTAAAATTTTCTGTATCCTGGTTATTAAAAGTTTTGGCAAAATGTTCTTTACCTCCAAGGGAAGAACTACCAGCTACAAAAAATATTTCAAAAACATATTGTTTTGGTATAAGTTATCTTATATCTTGGGTGTTTGAAGACACCAGGCTAAATATTCAATTGGTTATAGTTTTGTAAGTGACAATATGTACAAGTAATTCAAAATCCTAGGCGACTTGAGAGTGGAGCCCTCACATCCTTGTTTATCACCATCTGTGACAGTAACCATTTTAGTGTCATGGTTATTATGCCACTTATAGCTACTTATTTTTCACCAGATTAAAATTTTAGTTTTGGAGTAAACTGTAAGTTAACATTCTGAATCAAGCATATTGTATTATCAATACGTTGAAATATGAACACTCTCCTCAAATGTTCAGTTCAAAAGCCTGAAAGTTTTTAGATCTAGGTAGCTGAAAAGTGCTAAAATCAATCACATTAGGGGAAACATTGTTGTCTTCATTTAATTCATTTAGCAGCATTTACAGTAAGTAGCACACCAAGTTATATGACTGATATAACTTGAAAAAATTTTATATTAAGGGGTTGGTGATAACTCCTGAGGATTTAATGCATTAATAAAAATCAACTCATCATTTTCTACTTACTTGTTTTCAGTGTGTTAGAAATTACAAAATGATACTGTAGATATTGTCCCCTGCTTTAAAAACTGAGTGTCAGGGCTGAATGAACCAAAGCCTCTGGAAGTATCTGCATGGAGGCCAAGGTACTCTATTAACGCTAATGGCTACTTACTATCTTTTCCTTATGCTGTGTATGGTTATGGCCTACAATGTTGTATCTGTTATTTATCAAGTTGTGATTGTTTTATTATTGTTTAAGCCAAATGTTAATTGCCAAGCTTGGAGTGACCTAAAGCATTTTTTAAAAGCATGACTAGATTTACTTTGGGATAAATGATTTTATCCGAATCTGAAAAGCTACAAGTGTTGATTGTTATAAAATATTGATAACATGCTGCCATTCTTGATTGCTGGAGCTTTTGTTAGCACTTCAGATGCAACTGAAACTATGCTCTATTACATGTGAAAAGCTTAATAAATTCTGTATATCAGTAAAAGAAAAATAAATATATAACCTGGGAATTGAAACGGCTGGTTAAAATTCCGGGTAATTGCTTTCGGTGCCCATTGCTCTGGTGGTCCCACTGTTTTCTGGTGGCCTGGCTGGCTCCCTTCTGTCCTCCCAGTGGGAGAGAATTCTCTAATTTGGGTTCGGTGAGACTTCGCTGTGTGGGTGTATGACTATGCTGTTTGTTTGGGTCAAGGAGGAAAGCAGCACTAGATCTGCACAAGAAGAGCATTCTGAACACGCAGATACAACTTCAGAGCCCTGTGTGACTGACAGATACACCTGTTACACACCCATCTTAAGGGCTTTACTCTTGGCCAAAGTAGGTTTGCGAAACATGGTTTTAATGGCTGAATTTGTTTTTGCCACAGGACTGCCACATCTTAAATATTAATTACTTCTATGTCTTCCTCTTATTTATTTATTTATTTCAGCTGTGCCACACGGCTTGTGGGATTTTAGTTCCCCAAACAGGGATTGAACCCAGGCCACGGCAGTGAAGGCACCAAGTCCTAACCACTGGACCGCCAGGGAATTCCCTATGTCTTCCTCTTAAAATAGATTTTAACTTAAAATTCAACAGAACGTTACAAAACTTCAGTTCAATACATTTGTTAAGTGTCTCCTGTGCCATAGACAAGACAGACCTATACCCTGAATATTTGCTTTCTAGCTGAAGAGAAAGATCATCAATAAACACACAGCCACTACGCAGTCTTGAGTGTCGGGCTGGAGCACCACAGGGTACAGAGTAGCACTGGAGCATGACTTGTAGAAGGAAGGCTGGGAAAGGATGTGTCTTGGAAGCCAAAGGCACTGCAGTGCTTAAAGGAAGGAATGGAGGGCACCTGTGCTGTCAGGAGTCCAGGTAAGGACAGAAAAGGTCATTGGTGACATTGGTGAGAGTCCTAGAAGCGTGGCAGTGGGGAATGGAGGCCAGTTTGCAGGGTGTTGAGTGACTGGGAGTTGAGGAAATGAAGATGACAACAGACAACTCCCTCAGTAAGACTGTCACTTAAGTCGAGGAGGATAAACTGGAGGGTTAGGTAGGATTAACAGAGGCTTGCTTGTTTTGTCTCTGAGGGAGTGGGGCAGGTTAAAACCGATGGAATGAGCTCCAGGAGGGAAGGAAATGGAAGGTGTCAATGAGAGAGGAGATCATCAGAGTGTGAGGTCCATGAGAATGAGGACAGCACGGCCTCCAGAGCAAGGTGGGAGAAGCAGGCTTACACAGAGCAGGGCAGCTCTTCACTGATCAGGAAGGAAGGGGGAATGATGGGTGTATATGCAGGTAGGTTTCCAGATTTGGAAGGAAGTTTTTATCTGAAGTTTTCTTCCTCTGGGGGTGGGGGAGGGGAGAAATAAGCGGCATGGTCCTTTGCTAAGAGAAGGATGAGGTCAGAACTGTGAGTGAAACGGAGTCTGCAAGAGCCAGTCACCATGGAGAGCGGGAAAGAGAGCCAACTAAAGAACCAGAAAGAATTTATGAGGCATCAATCAGAAAGGTTGATTTTTTTTTCCCCACACAGTGTATGTTGCAAAGAAGTCCGTGGTCTGGTGTTGAGGTTGTTAGAATTTACAATTCCAGGATCCAGGAGCGTCTGGGATATGACTAGGGGGCAGGCGCCTGATGAGCAGTAGAGGTAAAGGTGTTTGCGGATGACAGCTTAATGCAGAGAAGCTAGGATTCGGTGGGGTCGTCCACTTGGAGGGGAGGTGGTGGCTGTGAGGCAGGTGCCAACGCTGTCTATAAACTAGGGGTGGGCACTGGGCAGCTACGACTTGGTTGGAAACTGACTTCACGGGTGCTAACGTTAGGTACTTGTTCAGTTCTATTTGTACAGAGGAATCTCTGGTGCTTCCCTACTCCACCTCAGGGCAGAGTGCCTTCCTAGTACTTTCTTCCCTGGGATCCCACTCCCTGCTGCCTTTCTCACTTCCTTTTTTTCCGCGTACATTTTCTGCTGACCAACAAGGAGACATAAGGTTGATGAGACCAAGAAAATACATTTCAGAAAGTGAAACTGCCTTCCTTTATCTCTTCTCCTCCCCTCCTAATCTCTCCCACTGCCTTAAAACCTATCTACGTATCAGCAGACGAAACTGTCTCTCTGGTTCTTTTATGATCAGGCATGTATTGAGGTGTCAAATTTACGTCATTCCCCTGAGCATGATAAAACTTCCTTGACTGGATACTCGTAGATCTGCTCCCATTTGCTGGGGGCTCCCACGGATACCATTTTAAAAGCAGGGCGGAGGAAAATATGGTGTCATTAATTCTTCCTGTTTTCATCCTACTCATGTAGAGTTGAAAGTGGCTTGCATTTTGATCGCATTTTGATAACCTAGTATTCTAATTTATAGAATTTGGAGCTTCTTGAATTAGAAGAACTATGCTACAACATCAGTCTGTAAAAAAAAATGACACTAAAACAAAAGAATTTCCTATGGTCTAAAAATTCCTTATGTTGCTTTTCCATTGATCACTGCAGCATTTACAAGTCCATCTGGGGCAAACTTAAAAAGGTTTAACCCATTTCATTTCTTTTTTTTTTACCTTCCAATTCTTTCTGTAATGTTTTCTTTTGTCTTCTTTTCCTCCCTGCCTCCCTTCCTTAGTTAGAAAGTAAGTTAAGGTACCAAATGCTTCACCTTAGTGCTGAGTCTGCAACAACGTGATGGTTTCTATTTTCACCTTTTTCTTTCAGCCACACAAGGGCTGCCAAGGATGTGGCCTTTCTGCATGTCCTGGCTGCTTCTCCCTGCCTGGTGCTTTTCCTGGCAGGCTGGCTGCTGAAATGCTTCCTTTAGGGAAAGGCAAATGGAACCAGAGAGCAAAGCACTTGGACACTGGTGTTCCCTCTGCCCATCCCTCCCCTTCCTCCCTCCAGCCCCCAGCTCTCCCTTCGACCCCTAACCCGTAGTTGAGCCCCTACTGGTGCCAGGCCCAGGAGAGGCAGAAATGAGGCACCAGGCACACAGAGATGAGAAAACAGTCCTTGTCCCCAAAGCACTGCCCTCTGGACCTTAGGCAAATGTAGCTCTCCTTGATTCACATGGCAAAATATGAGGAAACTGAGTCAGATGACTTCTGAGAATCCTCTGTGTTTTCATAGCAATGACTTTCAAGAGTTGTTTTAGTGGAGAATCTCTGCTCTGGACAATCTCTTTACACCTTAAAATGCTTCTGGTCCTTCGGGTTCTATCAACTGTGATGTGTTCCAAAAATACGAAGGTATTCAAATAAAAAAAGCAAATAAATTTTGGTGTTGTTATGATATGGAATATCATATACATTCATTATGAATGATGCTTACAAAAGCTTAATGATGTGGGAAAATGTGCCTACTATAATATCAGACATAGGCAGAGAAGAGAGCCTGGAACACTAGGTATTAAGTCATTTTAACAGTGATTATCCTTGAGTGGTGGGATTATAAGTGTTTAAAATTTCCTACTTTCTTTTATTTTTCAAAATAAAGAAAACAACAACTCTGGGTTTTTGTATAATAAAAATGAGTACAGTTATTTAAAAATATATAGAAGTGATTGTTTCTGCAGCAAAAATTTTCAGTATGTATGCCAAGGCCAGATGTGAATAATTTTAAAAATATGCTTTGCCTTGAATTTTCTGAATCTCTCTGTAACACTGATTTTCTTGGATTCTAAGCTTATGTAACTAGTCAAATACCAGTCCTTTCTGAGGAATGATAATCTCAAAATACTCACTTTGGAAAAATCTGAGGGCGTTGAGAAGGGAAAAGGAAGGACCAATAGAGTTTCTCTATCTGTCAAAAATGCAGGGTTTTATTTAGGGTCTTGCATTGATTAAGAAAGGCGAAAATACAGGTCATCAAGAGGTTATTTGAGGAAAAGGCTCTGGGGAGAGTACAACCACTTGACCATGGATGATTTCACCCCTTGAAACAGGTGCTAAGATGACTTGGCTAGAGTATGACTGGGATATCAGATCACAAACTCAGGAAGGCGACAAATGCCCTTTGGTACAAGTAAAAAACCTACAAGAGAAGGTGCTCCCTCCAGAGTAATAAAGTGGAAAATCCACAAGAAGTAGCAAAAATCTGGTTAATGCCTGGTGTGATGAAAGCCCCTCCATTTCCCTCAGTGGAGGGGGGCGGAAAGAAAATGACGAATGGCCAGTAGCTGAGGATGTCTAGAACTCACTCCGGTTTCTGGGAGAGCTGTGAGAGAAGGCATTTGACCGTCTCTGGCTAATTCACCTATAAGTCAATATTTCTAACAGGCCATTTTGTAACTTGTCATTCAAAATTTTAGAGGCTAAAACACAGGTTGCGTTGTTAACCAGGCGCTTGGGTCTCGACGAGGCATGGAAAGACTTTACATGTCTTAGTCACAGCCACTAAGAAGTGTTAAAGAGGGAGAAGCCTTTTGTTAGTCAGCTCATCTGGCCCATGGAACTTCGAATGAAAGATGTTTTGTACAGCTGTGCTAATCAAAGAGTGGTCCTCTGACCAGTTGCCCAGGTAGCCCCTGGTAGCTTGTTTGAAATGCAGAATCTGGAGCCCACCCAGACCTACTGAAGGGGAACCTGCAATTTAACAAGATCCCTAGTGATCTGCATGCACCCTAAAGTTTAAGGAGCACTGAATGACAGGCGTGGAACACATAAACTGTATTTTAAGCTCTTCTGAAGTTTTCTGCTTCCTGTTTTCAAATATATTGAAAATAAATTTTTTTACTGTGGCAAAAAGATTTATCCTCCAGTTAAATCTGTGTATGTGTGTGTGTGTGTGTGTGTGTGTGTGTGTGTGTGTGTGTGTGTCTTCCCCCAGCTAAGGTACTCAGAAGCAACTTGACATTTATAATTTCTTTTTCAAACCTAGTTTACAAAGGCAGGCATTTTCAGCAGTCTCAATTTTCTAAATTCCTTATTGCTTCTTGTAATTCTAAGCAACTTTTATGTTTGAGAGGGATGTTATTTATCACAGACTTCTAAAATATTTGCTCCCTACCTTTTCACATTTTCTGGAAAAAAATTTTTTTCCTCTCTACTTATTCTCTTAAGGAAATTAGGAGAAATTCTAGCTTTGAATTTTTTTTAATGAGGTTTCTCATTGCTGACACAGGGGACGGCGTTCTGGTTTCTAGGCTGAAAAATCTGCTGGTAGTGTGCAAAAGGTACAAGAATCCTCCCATGAGAATGACTCACTGAGCCACAGAAGGACTTCAGGTGGCACAGACCCCGTCATCCCAGGCAGGGCTATCTTTGCCTTGAGGACATTTCTCTTCATAAATGAGTGGCCAGTTTCTAATCCACTGATGACATCACAGACTTAATAGAATCAGGCCCCTAAAAATGTTTGAATTAAGCCAAAGAAAGAGACAGAGGGAATCTAAGGCTGGATCTAGGTAGGGGGCCCTCTTTGAAAGTTCCATCCTACCTGATTGTCGAATCCGTTGAAGAGTTTGCTGGACCAGAACCTCTGATCTTGGGACAATGATGATGAAGTCCACTTTGCTGAAGTGGCCGAGGTCCAGGCTCTGGCTGCCGCTGTCTGCTATGGCACACACCTGGGACAAGAGTTTTCTGGCAACCGTAAGCTGCGGTTGATAAATCTGGAAGGGTTCATTATCTAGATCTAAAATTTAAGAAAGTCATAAGAACAAGATCAATTCACTTCTGTGATGGCCTCTATGAATCCATATAGGGACAAATAATACACATAGGGTAGAGTGATGCTCTATCACCAAGAATCCTCACTTTCTATCCTCACTCTCTATTGACTTTCAATAGATTTGCCCACTTTCCCTGACAACTTGGCTGAAAGGATGTGCTCAAGAGTGAATGTAGTGGTTTTACAAATGTATTATTTTAATATAAATTGTCTCACAAGGCATGAACTCAGCACCCCTCCCATGCCCAGAAATGGAGGGACAGACTGCACTCTTACAGCTGGAGCCAGGACTCATCTCTGGAAAGGGGAAGAGTTTCCTGGTTTCTTTAGGACTATCAGCACAGGTCAGGTGCCCGAGCCCAGACCCAGTTCAGAGCTAATGCCATAACCATAATCACGCTGAGGTCCTTTGAGCTTTTCTGGATGGCACTGCAGTAAACATTTCCTCTCCAGCAAGTCAGTGGTAACATGGCTTGAAATTCTCCTCCCCATGACACTAACTTCACCTTTCTTCCCACTTGACTCCACTTTGCCAGTGCTTGTGACCTAGCAGGTCTGGGTGACTGTGGTCAACTCCCATGCTGATGCCTGTACTATCTGAAGAGACCTGACCCATGACATGGCCAGCTGGCTGCTCAGTAGGTGACGTATTAGAAAAACATTGCCCAGATACTCTAACCAAGCCAGTAGCTTTTTATTACAAGTTATAATCAAGCGATCAATCTCTCTTACACATGCGTGCATGCACACGCACACATAATGAGAGACAGGCTTAGTCAGCTAAACACCTGAGCAGAAATATTTAATGCTTCTTGAAAGGGCTGGTTTTTATCAGGTACACATGCGGAAGTCTGACTGGAACACGCCAAGGGCCCAATTAACCTGTGCTAATGAATGTTTTCTAAAATCAAGCTGCAATACTTCCCAGGCAAAGACGGTAGTCATGGGACCCCAGCCACCATGGAACCCTGACAGCGAGTGGAGGTTTATACAGGTGGGTCTCCCTACTGGCTGAGAGAACCTACCAGAAAAGCCCCAAACTGCAACCTTTAATAATAGCCCACATAGTTTTTGACCCACAAAGATTACCAACCAAAATAAAAATCTGTCTTTGGATAGTCAGGCTGTTGTTTCTTTCATTTTGCGGGTTAGATGAATGGGGACTAACACAGGGGATGGCATAACTCTGTAGAATTGAACTTAACAAATTTTGAAGTTGGAGGAAACCTAAAAATATCTTTAAGCAATGTTTCTTTTCTTTTTCTTCTTTTTTTTTTAACCACCAAGATCTCTTATTTATTATTATTTTAAGCTTTTTTTTTTCTTTTTTTGGCCACATAGCGTGCGGGATCTTAATTCCCTGACCAGGGATTGAACCCAGGGCACCAGGGAATTCCCAAGCAATGTTTCTTAAACAGGGAATCAAGGATATGTACGTGGGCATGTGAGAATTTCAAAAATTTAACTTTGCTCACATAACACATTTTAGATCATCTGGATGGTCACTTTATTGTCATTCAATGTCCAGAAGTCAAAAACTTTTGCCTTTGAATTCATTGTTACGCCTGAGCCGATGCCAAGCCATGCTACTTTTCCTGCTGTCATCCTAATGCATAAAGGATGCATTCCCATCAGGTGGAAGCCAAAAGGCTGTCAGCATCCACTTGTATGGATCTGCTTCGTATCCATCCTTCTGTTCTCTGTTCTGTCCTTTCTTATATTGTCCCTATCAAACAGGGAACTGGGGAAGGATTTGAACCTAAAGGAATCTAATCTAGCGATTGAACTCCTCACCCCTGGTCCCACCGTCCCCCTTGGCATTCTGCAAGCTCGTTGTAGGTCAGATGATATGTCAGTGTTTCTGCTCCAGCTGCCAGGAAGGCCTCGCTGACCCTGAGATTATGTGTGTTTTACACATTGGAGAGTAGATGCAGGGAGCAGAGAGCCAGGAGCCCTGCACAGACTGTAGTCTAGATTCTTTCAAGTAGTCCTTTGAAGCCCTACATGAGCACCCACAGTGGTGAGCACAGCTGGTGGAGTTAAGGAAAGTACACCAAGGATCCCCGCTCCCCCAAAAAAACAAAAACAAAGAGAGGCACTGCTTAAAATAAAGTCTTTGGCTTTGATTTTAATTCTAGGAGAAATTTACTAAGAACAAAGGCATGGGGCCCAGGCCACAGGGTAAGGCATTTTTAACTTGAGCCAGATTTATCATGTAGATAATGAGGAAAGGCCTGTCATAGTCTGTGACTTGAAGACAAGACCTCAAAACCCTCAGAACGACTTAGCTTCTGTGTCTGTCCTGAGCACTAGGCTCCTCCTTTTGGCCTGTGGTGACATTACCCAGGTTCTGCGTGGGGATCATAGCAGCAGCTTCCTGAGGTGACACACATTCATTAAGGTCTCCATTGAAAGGGGTCACCACACCATCTCCTCTTCTCTGTTGCATTTTTTCTAGCAGCTTGTCTAGGTCATCACCTATTACAAAATAAAGTGGAGATAAGAAAGTCACAAGGAATGACATGTTTGTATGTCTCCAAGTTGGGCAGTTACGCTGGGCTCCCGTCGAGATCTGTTGGTCATCCCACTTTTCACGTCGGAATTTACACTCACCCATCCCTGTAGCAGGATCTCGGTAGCCAGAGCTACCCTTGTTTGTATCATGCTTACAGGTTCCATGCTCCCACATACTAAATCTCTCTCAGCCCCTATAATACTCAGAGCAGGCAGGACGGGGTCATTATATCTCCATTTGACATGTTAGAAAACTGAGATCTGGGGAGGCAGAGCGTTGCCCAAGGTCACACAACAAAGCAGTGGCTGAGCTGAGGCCTCACATCCTTGTGCCTGGACCCCTTTGCTGTGTCAGTAACAAAATGCTTAGGAGAAACCAGTCCAAATGAGGGAAGATCAGCGGGCAAGCTTAACCTCCACTCTCAGCTCACACTAAGATTTAAATTCAGAAAATCACGCAGCCAGGGGCCGGCAGTGTTGCTGAATCTGACTGCCACTCACCTAACGATGTGGTTTTGAAATGCGATGCCAGGAAACTGACCTTTCCTGTGATGAGCTCATAACTAATTTCTTTCAAAAACTCACTTGTGGTGAGCATGCTCTCTGCCAGAGCTCTGGACTGATGCTGACCTGCAGAAGAGAGAGGGAGACAACATGCCAGTGAACAAATGTGCACCGGGAAGTGATTTAGAACAGCAAGAACTGGAAACACAACTAAAGTATGTAGCTAGAGGGACTTGGCTAAGAAAAGTATGGCACATCAAAAGATGGGCAATTATACAGCATTTGAAATGACAGTTTCAAAATTTCATTTGAAAAGTTTATAATACAAAGTTATATAATACAAGGGAAAAAAATAACATACCTTATGTTTGTAATGGTGAAAACATACCATGCATCTATTTAAAAGACTCGGGAGGAATGTGAAAAACCTTTAAAAAGTTGTGTCTGCATGGCTATTATGAATATCAGTCTTAAAAATATAAACTTATGTTGTTTTTTTACTAATGAAAATTAGAAAATGAATATGTTACACTTTCTGATGAAGCTTTTTAAAAGAAATATGTATCACAGAGAGATGGGCAGGTGGGTTTGGTCAAAGCAAGAGGGCTTGGCCCCTTTGCTAGGAAGAGGTGAGAGCCATTCACTGAGAGGAGAAAAGCAAAATTTGGTCCAAATGGCAACTCAGCAAAATTTGGTCCAAATGGCAACTCAGGACGGTGCCTGATAGAAAATCAGCACCAGAAACAAAAATCCATTTTGTAACATACCAACTTTCTGAACGTTTTCTTTAGGGTCAATGTTATAACATTAAATATCCTCTTAGTGAAGAGGTGAATATATGAGCTAAGTTCCTGGCAAATATGATTAACTGGCTTAAACCACCTGTGGCAATGGCTTTATCACATGCTAGAGTGGTAACATTTCCAAAACATCTTAAGGACAGAAGTTACATGAGACAAGGGTATCTGTTACTAGGGTGTGCTTTGAAATAATGCTCCCACAACCAGCTGAGAGGGACAACAGCCAAACTAAGGGCTATAAAAATCTGATCTGAGGAGCAAAGGAAAAGTTAAAATTAGGAGGAAGAACCCAAGTTGGAGCCCTTGACCAGAGATTAATTACATGGATGTCTGAAACACCCCATTTAGTATTATACAAATGGACGGATGATGAATGAATGAAAAAGTTACTCACCTAATACTACCACACAAAACTCATTTCCTCTGATTTTCGATGCACAAATTGTCACAACATAATCTGGTAGTTTTTGATAGTGTCTCATTTCACTGAGAGTCCTCAATGTCTCTGAAATGCCCTCCGCCAAGGAGTTCTGGGTCACAATCACATGAACCAAGTCTTGAGATACACTGGCAATTAACCTAGCCAGCCAGGGGAGTTGTCCTGGTGACACAGGCGTGCACTGACCACCCATCTGCAGGGCTCTCTCTCTTAGAGTAAATTCCTGCATAGCTTTCAGAATAATTTGCTCAAATTCTTCCCTGAGAGGTATCTGATCAGGACCTAAATTGAAGAGAATTACAGCTAGAATTTTTTTTTTTAATCACAGCTAGAAAAGACACACACACACACACACACAAACACAAACACACACATCAGAGTGCAGTCTATTCCAGCTGGCAAATAAGCTCTTTTTCCTCTAGTGGCCTCAAGTATACTGCCTCTACTAACCATTTTCCATTGCTAAATTACCTTCTCTCTTTTTTGTTTGCCTTGATACACATTTATTTTAAAATGCAGACTTCTATTCTTGATATCTTTAAAAGAAGATGTGCTCAGAGACAGTAGCAATTCCATTGTATGCCTTGGGAGATGGTCACTGAAGGTGGTATTTTTGTTGACATATTAAACTTGGCGTTACAGAAATAGTTAATGACTAATGAAGCAAGAAGCTAACCTACTGGTATATAATCAGCTTCAGGCTTCATTCATTTCTCATTTTATTCATAGGTGCCTTAGAAAAACATTTTAATGTATTGCCTCTATACCTAATTTTGAGAATACTGTCCACGAGGAAAACTAAGTTTAATTATTTTTCACTCCCAATGTATATTTAGGCAGTTCCACACTTTCCCCAGATAGAGAATGCTCTCATCACCTAGTTACTCCCCAGGGTTCTGGGTTAAGAATGGCATGTGGCCCTCTTCCCTGGCCGAGGTTATGGTTAAGCTTACGTGGGTGATCTATGGTCCCTGGAATTAGAGGTATTTTGTTTCTCTTTAGAAACTCAACCAGTCTTTTTTGTTTTTTTGTTTTTTGGCCGAGCCGCGCAGCTTGTGGGATCTTACCTTCCCTACCAGGGATCGAATCCACACCCCCTGCATTGGAGGCACAGAGTCTTACTCACTGGGCCGCCAGGGAAGTCCCTCAACCAGTCTTTGAGACAAAATAAGCAAGTCAGTGTCTGGCATCCAAGTGACACAAATGAATTCCTACACTTAGTTTAAATTGAAACCGGCAAGACTGTTCACTCCTGCTACTCAAAGGCATTTCTTTGCTGTGTGGACCTGAGATTTGAAACTCATCCTCCTGAAACAGATATAGACCCCCTCAGTGTCTGTGATCTGAGATCAAGCAATAGCTTCAGAATCCAAAGCCAAAATCCCCTTGCAAAGAATACAGGGATGAGGGACTGGACTTCTGTATGAGAATGAGGCACCTGAGTGAGTCAGAAACCTTTCCTTCCTCTAACAGGGGTTTAAGTGGCCTCCCTGGACCCTGCCCATATTCTCAGGGAAAGTAAAAAAAAAAAATGCAACTTTAGTAATGGATAGGATAAGGAAAATTAAATATCATACATTTTAAAAATAAACAATTTTAATTGGAAAAAAAGTTTTTTCCAGGATTGGTTGGAGCCAGAGGGAAGCAGGAAAGAGGGCAAGAAAATGGCAATACATGGAAAGAGGGCAAGAAAATGGCAATGCTTACATTGTGTTTATGTTTCTGTGCCTTCCCCAATCCCTTACTAGTGGATGCCTTATTATCACCTGGGAGCCACCAAAGCTTCTGATCTTCATTTAACTTTATCAAATTAGCACCACGGTTCGTGGCCACTGAGTACACACTTAGTAGTGAGCTCAAAGCGCAAGATCTGTACTGACTGCGTGGAGAAGAAGGGAAGATGGTCATGAACTTAAAGCTTTCTTCCATCAGAACAAATGACAGCTCAGAAGCATGTGGCTGTGACTTCTCCAGTTCCCTCCTGCCTCTCATAGACAATCTGAGGAGGCTGGTTAATAGATGTGTCCATAAGGCCCCCTCCAAACCACCATAGAGTAACATTTTCTGTTAGGCAGCATAATTAATTCCAAATACGAAGGCATTCTGGGAAAATAAAATATCAAACATGTTCATAGCGTTCTCGGTTGCCTTAAAACTCACTTTTACAGAGTTTTGACTGAATTACTGTTAGGAATTGAGAAATGGAGGAAAATGTATCAAAGTTTAAATGAGGTAAGAAACTTTTTAGAGTAAATTGCCCTGCTTCCAATCACCTCCCGTCATTTCTGCATCCTTAGCCTTTACAGCTAAATTGCAGGAGCCTTTTCTCCACTTTTCACAAGCTTGATAATATATAGTAATTTTTTTTCTTCAGATGCTTATCTCCAGTAACTCAGTGTAGCCCAGGCATCAGGTCCGAAGGCTTTTCAGATAGAGCCACCATAATAGGAAAAGACAAGGTTCCAATAGACTCAGAGTCCTCCGAGAATCTCTGGATTTGCTGATTTCATTATCTACTTCAAAAGATTTTCAGATTGTGAAATAACAGAGACTTTTTTTTAAAAGTGATTGTAGTGGAAAGGTCTGTTCTTTCTGAAAAATCTTGCTTTTCTTCTTCTCTGTTACCTTCAGATAACTGAGCTATCCAAGTATTACACCTGTCCTTTTAGAAGTTTGGATTTATTTTTTCAAATGTCAATTTATAATCTTTAGCATATGTGAAAATATTCTTGCTGCCTTCTTCAAAACTTCTGAAGGCAAAAAAAAAAAAAAAATTAAGGACTCCAGAAGAGTTAAAGAGAAGAGATGTCTCAATGTACAAAATTTAGATTAAGAAAAAGAAATATCTATTTATGTTGGACATTGAGAGACATAATTAATTGGTTGCAAGTAAAACCCTGGAGAGAACTGATCCTACAAGGCAGAGAAGAGTTTTGTCTAATTGAATGGAGATTGTTCTATTTTTTAAGAAAAGAGCTTTTACTAATTTAAGGAAAGAGGTTTTGTTTTGACCATTTAGTTCCTTTAATTAACTTGGACTTTGACTATTTAAATTGGTATTGAGATTTTAAAAAATGCTATACTGATAGGATTGGTTAACTAAAATAGCATTGCTTTATGTGGCCTTGTATAACTGATTCTGGATACATCTAGAAGCTAGTTTTTCATCTTGGAACACAGTTGAAAGTCAGTATGTATCAATTAAAATGATGACATCAAATGTCAGACCCGGGAGATTTTTATAATTTTACTACCTACTAATAAAAATGATTAGCAAGTCCTAGATTTATCATGAAAGTGGCTCATGAGATACCTGAAGCCTTGCAAGTTTCAAAAGCCTGTGTCAAAGCAGATCCCATGTCAAAGGAGATTCCATGTCAAAGCAGGCCTTTGGGCTCTCAGGGTACTAAGAGTTGCAGCCATGATTGCTAGCTGATGCTCCAAAGACTGAAGCTGAAGCTTGTGTGTGTGTGTGTGTGTGTGTGTGTGTGTGTGTGTGTGTGTGTGTGTGTGTTTAACACTGTTTGGCCCATGTTTTTTATTATTTAACACCAAAGTATTTAAAATCATTTAAAAAATTCACAAGAGTGCAGATAAAATTTTTAATGTGTAATTTCACATCTTTAACATTTTCCTAAGTAAATCAGTGGTTTGAAGTCCTGGAGTAGGTATATAATTAGGCTGCATATTAGATGGCCTACTGCAGTTTGCAAAATAAAGGACATTGCAATGTAAATGCTGCGGAGCCACTAAAGTACTGTCAGGGCACCTGCATACACCCACTGTGGGGCTCAGGAGGAGATATCAAATAGAGGAAGTGAAGGGTTCATGACCTAGGTATCCCCTTACCCTAAAGCTCAGAAAACCTTCCAGGGAGGTCCAAGTTACTACCTGAATGAAAGGAAGCAGTTTGGGACTACATCAAAGGGATGGAGCTGGAGAAGAAAAAAATGGGTGTAGGGGCAGTGATAAACAAGATAAAAAGGCTAAGTGGAAAATAATTGTCTAACACAATGGCTACATTTGCATTCCAGATGGTAGCTGCACTTTCAGAAAGGTGGCTTGGCCTGACTCACAAGGGAGGTACCCATGGCACAGCCCTTGGACAGTCTGCCTACATCAACTACTTTGGAGACTTTAGGACCATTATGGCACTGGACACCAGGTGGAGCAATTTATCTCTTCTAGGACCCAAAGAAGCAAAGCCAGCAGCAAGGGAGGCTAGATCTGAGAGAAATAGGGGGGAGAAAAAGAAATAGGAAAGAGAAGGAAAGGAGTAGGAAAGAAATGGAGGAGAGGAAAGGGAAAAGCCATAGAGAATGGGGTTGAAGAAAAAGAATGTTAGACGTGAAAGAGGGGAAAGTAAGAGGTGGATAAATGTGAGAAAGTGGGTAAGAAAGGAAAAAAGTATGTTCCAAAAAAGAATAAAAATCGTCGCCATCAAATGATTATTGAAAATTGCTTACCCAGCCGCACGAGATACTGTATTGTCAGAAGAATCATGTTTTCCACACTCAGGAGTTGGCTGCCAGTCAAACCTAACTGTTCCAAATCTTTGTTTTCCAACTGTGGAATCTTGTAGCAATTCACCAGCAGAGGACTCACAACAATGTCACCAACATTTCCATAGAAATAGGGTAAAGTGCCATAGCCTGCCCCAATAGAAGCAGGTCAGTAAAGTTCAACATTTCTTTTTGAGGTCCAACCAGGTATATTTGCTCAGCTAGGATCAACGATGCTTAACAAAGTTCCCTGCCCTTTGAGATGGTTACCAAACAAATCACTCAAATATATCAATCCCAGGGAATTCATGCAAATGCTCTAAATTCTACCCTTTCATTAAATCAGAAGAACAGGAAGCAAAATACTCTAATTATATTAATACTCAAACTATATTATATAAGAGACATGTTAATATTATATCTCTGACATAGAGGACTGATGAGAGTTTGCAGAAACATCTCTGTACCCTTTGTAAAACTGCAAGAATAAAATGTTTTCAGATAAAATTCCTGATCAAGTTTCTTTCCAGAAAAGAAGTCAGAAAACAAACAAACAGACAAGCTAAAATAACATGTGTCACTTCTTGAGGTTTTCTTTTAAAACGTTTTAAGCTAAATTCATTGATCAATAGCAATATTCTTCCAGTTGCAGGGACTTGGAGGTTCTTACTCTTTTGGCTGTCTTAGCCATTTTTGTTGTGTTCTCTTCCTAATTGTCAGTAAACAGCCTTAAATCATCTTAGAAGTAGATAGGACACAGATGTGTTGAAAATACATCCTGTATTGGTGGTAAGGTGAAGAGAACAGTCCCTCTGTGAGTCTTTCTAAAAGGCAGACACCAAAGGGTCCTCATGTTTTATGTATCTTTCCAAGGCTTAGTTGCACTGTGCATGCAATTCAAATGTTCAGTAAGAACTTCCTGACTATATGGAATTTAAACAACTGGGATTCCCCCTAGTGCCTATAGGTCCAGGAGCAGTGGATAGGGCAGTCTGATAAAGAACAGGGCTCAAAGCGAAACCATCCATGTCTGGCTCAAGCCAACTGCAAGAAACAGATAACACCTCACATAGACATACCATAAAGATCTAGTGGGCTTAAACACCCTATCTGTTTAGTCCCGAAGGTAAAGCCGGCAGTCTTCTTCTTCTGGCCTAGGCTAGCCCCCCGACGAGGGCACTCTTGATGTGGGTATGAAAGGCTCTAAATTAGTCATGGAATCTAGGGACCCCTACATTTCTACACCTCCACTTATAGAGAGCTTGGAAAGGCTCTCACTCCTAAATGCTTCCCCATGGTTTAGATCTGCAGCTCTGGGGCCTCTTGGTTCTCCCAAGTGGGGCCTCTTTGCTGGCTCAGTTTGTTCCTTTTCTCTGCCGTTTGGCTCCCTTTGACTGAAATGAGCCCTCCCCAACCTTGTCTGCTCTCATCCACCCCTCAGCTCCCCAGCTGAAACATCACCTCTGAGATGATGGAGAGTTTGGCTGTGAACCTCTAGACTGCCCCACTAAACAGTGCTCCTTGTGGGCAAAAAGACTTTGCCTTATTCCCAACTTCTAGTCCCATGTTTAGGATATCATGAAGGAGCTGATCAATAAGTGCTTAAAGAATTAATAGATGGATCAATGAATACCTTCATGAACACATGAATAGACACGCAGTGAAATGGAGGATTGTTCCTAGATTCCAGCAGACACAGGCAACTTGGAATTCCTTTCCTTACCTATCAGGATTACTGGTCTAACTCCTGAGTTACTCAGCAGATTTTCAGGAACAATTACAGTTTCCCCTGCAGGAATGGGTCGAGGTTGTAAAATTCCAGTTAATGGGGTCTGTGGAACTGGGGCAGATAAAAGGGACTCTGGAAAAAAAGTTGTTTGACAAGAAGGATTAGATAGGAAGGATAAATGAAATATAGTTGAAATCAACACAGCGTTATTACTTTTAATATGCAAGTTTTATAAGTCTAATGGCTTTTTTATTAAAGTAATTTGTGTTTATTGTATAAAATAAGTGAGGAAAACAAACAAAAATATCAACCATTATCAAATCGTCTGGAGATAACTACTATTTAGCATTTTGGCAGATTTTCCTTCTAGTTGTTTTTCCACATACAGTATTTTGGATTCTGTTTTGTATTTTATCTCCCCCACCCTAGATTATCAAGGCATATCTACTCATTACAGAAAATGTGAAAAGTATAGAAAAGTGAGAATAAGGATAAATTCATCATTAATCAGTACTACCTAGAGGCAACCACAGTAACATACCGGCATAATTCTTTCTGTATTTATCATTTCTCTGTAGATTTTAGAATCATTTTTTAAACAAATGTAAATTTTTAAAGAACCCCATCTATGTCTTAGAATTGGTATATTTACATTTGTCTGTGTTTCATACAGCAAGGTAGATGAGCATTTGAACATTTAATTGTAAGTACCAAACGGCCACAGCTTGGATATTATAAAGGAGAACCAGTTGGTTT
The DNA here is from genome assembly GCF_003031525.2 of Neophocaena asiaeorientalis asiaeorientalis. Lineage (NCBI taxonomy): Eukaryota > Metazoa > Chordata > Mammalia > Artiodactyla > Phocoenidae > Neophocaena > Neophocaena asiaeorientalis. The sequence continues at coordinate 4,115,394 of NW_020174563.1, forward strand.
TTCAGAATTCTAGTCACAGACTGAACCACCCAATTCAGAAATAATACTTATAGGTCATATAACGAACCAGATCATAGGAGGATACATCAAATACCACTATTGGCAAAGCAAGTTCATTTACGCTCTATAATGGTGGATTGGTAGCATCACGCCCTACATAAAGAGTGGTTTATTGATACTATAGTGTAAAACAAAGACAGATGGTGAATCAAGATCTTTTGTGATGGTACATGTGCTTATAGGGATGGCAGATGTGATGGGGACAAAATATTAGCTGCTATAGTACAGGACACAAAAGTTAGTTAAGGAAATTTATTTTCAAGGGTTCATGGAAAGAACGAGAGTAGCAGATACCTTTGTTAATTTAAGGAAACTTAAAACCCATCTTCTGTTGAAATCTTACCAGTTCTTGAAAGAGGGCGAACTGCAGGAATAGGTACAACTAAACCAGATTGGGGGACAGGTGACCCAGGATACCATCCTCGGTGTCGTTTCTTTGGTGGTCCAGAAATGAACATGGTAGCTGAATACAAAAAGAAAGATGAGCCTTGTCCTTAGTAATGGAAGAAGGGAAAGAAGCCAAAGTAACATAGGACCTTTACTATGATTATACTCAGAAAGTTGAAGTCACTTTTCTAGACGTAAAGATAAAGTTAGAAAAAGTCACACACTAACAGCACTAACAGCTGCAGGCTGTTTTACAATGTACCATTTCACCCAGATTATTTCATCTGATTCTATCAACAACCCTGTGAAGTTGTAGGACAACTACTTTGTTATACCCATTCTGTAGATGGTGAAAGGAAGGCTCACATTTACCCAGTGTCACACACAGAGAGGAACTTTGAACCCTGCACTTTGGTCATCAAAGCCCATGGCTTTTCAAGACCCTTCTTATATATTTGTTTCAATGTTATTTCCTCGGTAGGCCCACCCTTGTAGAATCACCAAGATATGTTAATCATAATTGTTCATACCAATCATAAATTTTCAAAACATTGTACGAGAAGCTAAGGAAAAACTGGGAGTGTGCTGCCAGATAATTAATCATTCCAAACTCTCTGGAGCACTTCTTCCATAATTAAGTGTTATTTCAAAACTCTAAGATGGGTATTGTACCTTGGTCTCCTGAGGCAAAGCTAGGTCTTGGTGACAAAGAGTAATTCCCTGGGCGGGCTGGAGTGGAGCTAGACGCACTGCTCTTTCCTCCATGGCTACTGTTTCCATTAGCAGCATCTGTGGTACACAAGAGGAGCCACTCAGAACAGAGTCTGGGCAGGACACTGCTTTCTGTGATGCTGCAACCATATGACAAACCTCACATAGGATTCAAAGAAATCCAACTGACAGAACAGCCCAGTTGTACGGAGCCAACTACAACCATCTGAGTAGTACTTTAACTAACATGAAATGTCACCCAAAATAATTTTCTAGTACCCCAAGAGATCTTTTAGAATTATTTTCAGTGAAGTCTTTGGAGATGGTGGGAAGAAAACTTTTCTTTTTCTTACCTTTTATCATGGAAAATTTCAAACATATATAAAAGCAGAGAGAATGGTATATAAACTATGTACCCATCACCCAGCTTCAACACTTACCAACATGTGGCCAATCCTGCTTTACATATACTCCCTATCTTCCCCCCCCACCCACAGACACACATATGGGCTCTGGATTATTTTGAAGCAAACTCATTTGTCATATCATTTCATCCATAAATACTTTTGTATGTGTTTCTAAAAGAAAAGGACTCTTAAAAAAACATAACCGTGATCTTTTTTATACTTAAAATTAACAATGATCAATAATTTCTTAATATCAAATATCCCATCAGTATTCAGATTTCTCCCAATCAGCTCAGAAATGGCTTTTTACATTTCTTGTTCAATCCGGGGTTCAAAAAATATCCACACACTGAATTTAGTTGCTATGTCCCTTAAACCTCTTTTAATCTATAGAATTCTTCTTCTTTTTCTTTCTAACAATTAATTTGCTGAAAACCTAGCAGAATTTCTCATTTCCTGTATTTTGCTGATTGGATATTCATGGTGCCATTTGATGTCTCCTCTAATTCCTAAACTAATCATTAGATATAGATGTTTGCTCAGATTCAAGTTTGATTTTTTTGGCAAGAGTATCTCATAAGTCCTATTGTATACTTCCATTAAGAGGCACATAATGACCAGTTTTCTCTTTTCCTGGGATGTTAAGATTCAGCAGTGGGTTTAAGAGTTGTCAGCCTAATCTTCAAGTTACAAAGTTGTTCATCAGCCTCTCATCTGATGGTTTTAGCAATCATGATTACTGCCAAGATCCATAATTTCATTAATTTTTCTTCTATGCTGTAAAAACTTGGACTCAGTTTGTTCCAGTCTGTAATCTAAACAGAAGGCAGATTCTGCAAGAATTGTTGGACCAGAGTAAGAACAAAAGTGGTCTGGATAAATTATGATACCTAACTATTGGAAAGTTTCCAAGAACGATAGGTTCTCTTTCTCTTTATTTTTCTTCTACCTCTCTGACCATTTCTTTTTCTTAAACACTGAAATTTTCTACGGGTCTGCTTTTAGTTCATAGCTTGCCTTACCCTACATTTCTCCTTGGCTGACACTATTTACATGGTGATTTTAACCATATGCTGGTGGCTCAACTTTATACCATTAGTCCTGTTTTCCTCCTACGATAAATTAAATTACCGTTGAGTAGCGCCACTTGGATGCCTGATGGGTATTTCAAACTCATCATGTCCAAAATTGAACTCACAATCTCTTCCTGGGGAACCTGCTCCCCTTGCTGTATTCCCTATCTCAAGCAATGGTACTAACCATTAGCCCAGAAAGATGGACGTCAACTGAAACCCATTCTTCTGTTTTACGCTCCCATTAATCAGTCAAGTCTGCTCATTTTACATCCTGAGTAGTTCTCCAATCTGTCTCCTCCTCTCCAACCTATTTTCACCCTGGTCAAGGACCTCATCATTTCTCACCCAGACTATTGAATGACCTGCAACTTGTATTCCCAATGCTTTCTTTTTGCTGCCAAAATGATCTAGCTTAAGTTAAAATAAGACCATGTCACTCCCCTGTGCCATAAGTTATAGAGTGAAATCCATACTTCTTAACCTGACCTCCTATGACCTTTCCCTTTTCTGCCTCTTGCTCACCTCCTGCTACTCCCTGAGTTTTACATTGTATGTTTCTAACGAGTTCAAACTGCTGGAAGTTCCTGCACATGTCATGCTGCTTCTTTCCTTTCCTTTTCCTTTCAAGCTTTGCTCCTGCTTTTCCCTGAATTTGAAATGTCTTTCCCCTATTCCCTGACCAGGGTTTGAACCCACGCCCCCTGCATTGGAAGCGCGGCATCTTAACCACTGGACCACCAGGGAAGTCCCCAAGAACCCGTTCTCAATTACTCCCTAAAATGCTGGGCTAACCCCCCCTCCTCTGTGCTCCCCTAGGATATTATGTATTTATTGCAGTACACTGAAAATATCTTCTTTTAGGTTGATCTCCTCTGCAAGGTTACAAGTACATTAGAGGTCAGGGACTGAGCCTTATTTATCTTAGTATCTATCCCCAGTTCCTCAGTATAGCAGGTATCCAAGAAATTTTTATTGAACAGAATCAACCTGCTTTGTCTCCCCTGTGTGCCAAATGTCATTCACTGACTCTTCTGGATGTAACACAGAAAACACAAAGCTTTGTATAAATGTGCGTTATAGTAGACAGCCCCACTTTTGCCTTCAACTGGCAAAGAAGGAGCTTCTGTTTTCTTCTACCAAATTGTCAATTAAATTTCACACAAGTCTTTTATGGACTAGGTATTTACCAAATAAATATAAGTGAGGAGGGCTTCCCTGGTGACACAGTGGTTAGGAATCTGCCTGCCAATGCAGGGTACACGGGTTTGAGCCCTGGTCCGGGAAGATCCCACATGCCATGGAGCAACTAAGCTCATGTGCCACAACTACTGAGCCTGCATGCCACAACTATTGAAGCCCGTGCGCCTAGAGCCCGTGCTCCGCAACAAGAGAAGCCACCGCAATGAGAAGCCTGTGCACCGCAACAAAGAGTAGTCCCTGCTCGCCACAACTAGAGAAAGCCTGTGCTCAGCAACAAAGACCCAACACAGCCAAAAATAAATTTAACATAAATAAATTAAAAATATATATATAAGTGAGGAAAACATCACCTGCAGCAAAAGTCTTCCCTACAACCTGTAAAGATAAAGCCAGTGGCTTCACAACATTCTTATTCCAGGTCAGGTCCTGAGCTCCACTTAAATTGATTGCAGAATTAGCTGGACTGAGAACCGGCGAATCTTTAAAATGAAAGAGGTTGTTCAAATTAGAAACTATATATGCAGGAAGGAAGTTAATTCAACAAGAGTGAGCTGAGAGAGACTATAGTAGACTATAGAATTTCAGTTTTTCCCTTGATCTATTTTAAGAAAGTCCATTTCTCTGTACATAGGTTTTATTTTCTTTTTTATGTATTTAACAAACACTCACCAGGGGGTACTACGTGCTAGGTGCTAGTTTTAAGTTTAAGCACTTTAAATATATCAGTTCACCTAATTCCTATATGAACTCAATGAGGCTGGTACTATTACCTTAAATAATGGTAGCCATGTAACTTGGTCATATGATGTGGCATCAAGGATATCATCATGTGCCATAGTAAAACTGTCTCCACAGTTTCCCTTAAAGCCATATTTTAATGAGATATATTTATCTCTATCCAGATAAGTTTGTCATTTGAAAAATGTCATGTAAGCTAAGTCATTGCAATTTAGGGGAAAGAACTTTTCTCTGAAGAAAAGTTGCTTTAATATTTGGAATAAACTAGAATTTTTCCTTATGTAATTCCAGAGACATCCAAAAGAAAATTCTTATTTGGCAGAAAAACCATATGCCATTTCAGAGGCAGGTTATGGGAGAGATAAAGCTCCAGGCAACTAGAATTTTCTGAAATGAATATAATAGACCCCAAATCCCTGACTCTACACCAACAGAACAGCTTAATCAGGTAACACAGGAAAGTGTCAAAGGGACTGTTAAAACTCTGAGAGTTTGAAAAACTCTGAGAGTATCCTGTTCTAAAGCGCAGGATACTGATGGTGCTACATTAGAAACTATCTAAAATATTAGTGCTCATGCCACAATGTGATTCCTGATACATCTGATCAGTGCTTATCATAAGAACTCAAAAGACTGAAATGGTTCCCTACTGGCTCAGAAGAGTTATGTGCCTCTCTGAGGGACTGACTTACATCAGGGAGTGATTTTAAGGTCTACAGGAAGAATAGAGGCCAGCAACTACTCATAAAAACATTATATAGGGCTTCCCTGGTGGCGCAGTGGTTGAGAGTCCGCCTGCTGACGCAGGGGGCACGGGTTCGTGCCCCGGTCCGGGAAGATCCCACATGCTGCGGAGCAGCTGGGCCCGTGAGCCATGGCCGCTGAGCCTGCACGTCCGGAGCCTGTGCTCCGCAACGGGAGAGGCCACAGCAGTGAGAGGCCCACGTACCGCAAAAAAAAAAAAAAAACATTATAAAGTACAGGAAACTGAAGACAACCTGAGTTTTTCAGGTATTAACAGAGAATCTTACAGGACAGGAATCCCAGGTAAGTTTGACATATCACTACACAGGTTGGTTATTACGTTTCAGGTCACAAATATGTTGTTTGGTGCAAGACTAGTAGCTTACTATACTAGTTTATACCTAAAATTTTAGCATATTTCTAACAGTCCAGGTAAGCATACAGGTGAAATCTGGTTAGCAAATTATAAAGGGTGGTAACCTTTTCAAGTCAATGAATTCAAATTAGCACAAACAAATATTTAAATAATAACAAAAGTGTACAAAATCAATGTACAGAAATAAATCTTCCTATATAAAAACAATGAACAACAGATAAAAGGCCTAGGAATAAGCTTAATAAGAAATGTACACAACTATATGAAGAAAAATTTATCATATTTCTTATATAATGTCTGGGATTTGTTGTAAAACATTGAGGGAGGGAGGGAGAGAGACAGTAATACTGAAAATATGGCCATGTGTTCATAATTATTTAAGCTGGGTAATAGGTCCACAGTGATGGTCTGCGATATTATTCTCTCTATTTTTAACGTTTCTTATTAAAGATTTTTAAAAATTAAAAATTTTTTCTGAAGACCTTGAAAATAGGCCTGTACAAACATTAAGACAACCATGTTTCAGATCAGAAATATTCAATGCCAAAAAAATGCCAATCAATCTAATTTAATTCATATATTTAATATGATCCTAGGAAAATACCAACAGGTTTAGATATTATTAGAATTACTATTAGAATTATTAGTAAGTAAGCAAATTGTTTAAGTAAGCAAACTGATGTAATGTTGATATGAAAAAAATAAGCACGCAAGAATAGCAAGAAACATTCTGAAAAATAAGAGAAATGACAAGAGGCTAACATGATGATATAATAAGACTTATAAAACCACAGTCTATAAAATACTGTGGTCCTAGTGCATTAGTAGACAAACAGAACAATGGAAGAAAAAAGACAGTAAGAAGCAGATGCAAATACACATAAGAATTTAGTATAAGATAAAGGTAGCAGCCTAAAGCAGCAATGAAGATGGACCATTCAATAAACGGTGCTGTGGCAATTGGACATATAAGAAAAAAATTAAGTTGGATCTACAACTTACACCAAGTACCAAACAAAATCAAATGGACCAAAAGTAGAAACTTAAAAACTGAAGATACAGAAATAATAGGAGAAAACATGGGAGAGTCAATTATCACCTTGAAACGGAAAAGGCGAAACTATTGTTCAAAATGCAGAAGCCATAAAAAATTTATGTATTCAGCTACATAAAACTTAAAAAATTCTGTATGACAAAGCACACTATATATGCAAACAGTAGCTAGAAGAGAGCTGGAGTGACGATACTAATACCAGAAAAAATAGACTTTAAGAAAATATTATTACTAGAGAAGAAAAAGGACATTTTATAATGATAAAAGTGTCAATCCACCAGGAAGACATAACAATTATAAAAATATAAACATATAAACAACAGAGCCCCAAATTCATGAAGCAAATCCTGACAAAACTGAAGAGAGAAATAGGCAATTTGATGATAACAGTTTGAGACTTCAGTACCCCACTTTCAATAATAGATAGAATAATTAGGGAGACAGTCAAGAAGGAAATAGAAGACTTGAGCAGGACTATAAACCAATTAGATGTAACTGATATCAACAGAACATTCCCTGAACAAAAGCAGAATATACATTCTTTTCTAGTGCACAGGAAACATTCTCCAGGATAGACAATATGTTAGGTGATAAAACTAGCCTCAATAAACTTAAAAGAATTAAAATCACACAAAATACAATCTCTAACCTCAGTGGAATCAAAATCAATAACGAGGAAATTTGAGAAATTCACAAATTTGTGGCAATTAAACAATGCATTACTAAATAACCAATAGATCAAAGAAATCACAAGGGGAATTAGATATCACTTTAAGATAAATGAAAATGAAAACATGACAACTGAAAACTTATGAGATACTGTTTAAAAAGTGCTTAGAGGAATATTTATGGCTGTAAATGCCTATATTAAAAAGGGGGACTTCCCTAGCGGTCCAGTCAGTGGTTAGGACTCAGCACTTTCACTGCCATGGGTCCCTGTTCAATCCCTGGTTTGGGAACTAAGATCCCACAAGCTGTGCAGCATCGCCAAAAAAAAAAAAAAAGGAAGAAAGGGCGGAAGATCTAAATAGATATTTCTCCAAAAAAGACATACAGATGGCCAAAAAGCACATGAAAAGATGCTCAATATCGCTAATTATTAGAGAAATGCAAATCAAAACTACCAAGAGGTATCACCTCACACCAGTCAGAATGGCCATCATAAAAATGTCTACAAACAATAAATGCTGGAGAGGGTGTGGAGAAAAGGGAACCCTCCCACACCGTTGGTGGGAATGTAAATTGGTACAGCCACTACGGAGAACAGTATGGAGGTTCCTTAAAAAACTAAAAATAGAGTTACCATATGATCCAGCAATCCCACTCCTGGACGTATATCTGGGGAAAACCATAATTTGAAAAGATACATGTACCCAATATTCATTGCAGCACTATTTACAATAGTCAAGACATGGAAGCAACCTAAATGTCCATTGACAGATGAGTGGATAAAGAAGATGTTGTACATCTATACAATGGAATATTACTCAGCCATAAAAAAGAATGAAATAATGCCATTTGCAGCAACATAGATGGACCTAGACATTATCACACTAAGTGAAGTAAGTCAGAGAAAAACAAATATCATATGATATCACTTGTATGTGGAATCTAAAACAATGATACAAATGAAATTATTTACAAAACAGAAACAGACTCACAGACTTAGAAAACAATTTATGGTTACCAAAGGGAAAGGTACAGGGGGAGGGGTAAATTAGGGGTTTGGGATTAACATATGCACACTGCTAAATATAAAATAAATAATCAACAAGGACGTACTCTATAGCACAGGGAACTCTACTCAATATTCTGTAATAACTTAAATGGGAAAAGAATCTGAAAAAGAATAGATATATGTATAACTGAATCACTTTGCTGTAAATCTGAAACTACCATAACATTGTAAATCAACTATACTCCAATATAAAATAAAAGTTAAAAAAGTAAATAAATGAAAAGGAAGAAAATCTCAAGTAAAAAGAAGTAAGAAAAGTAAACTAAACCCAAAATAAGTAGAAGAAAGGAAATAATAAAGACTAGAGCAGAAATGAATGAAGTAGATAATAGAGAAACAATAGTGAAAATTGGCAAAACCAAAAGTTTGTTCTTTGAGTAGATCAACAAAATTGACAACACTTTAGCCAGACTGACCAAGAAATAAAGAGAAAAGATGTAAATTACTAAAAATCAAGAGTGAAAAAGAGGGCATTGCTAGCAAACTTACAGAAATAAAAAGAATTATAGAGGAATACTATGAACAATTGTATGCCTTTGTTATGGACTGAATTGTGCCCCTGTCCCCACAAATCATATGTTGAAGCCCTAATCTCTAGTACCTTAGAATGTGACAGTATATAGAGTCCTTAAAGAAGTAATTAAGGTTAAATAAGGTCATAAGGGTAGAGTTCTAATCTAATATGACTGGTGTCCTTTAAAAAAGAGGAAGAGACAACAGGGACGTGCATGCACAGAGGAAAGGCCACGTGAGGATATAGCAAGAAGGCAGCTGGTTATCTACAAGCCAAGGAAAGAGGCCTCAGAAAAAAAAAACACCCTGCTGCACCTTGATCTTGGACTCGCAACTTCCAGAGCTGTGAGAAAATAAATTTTTGTTGTTTAAGCCACTCAGTCTGTGCTATTTTGTTATGGCAGCCCTACTTAACTCATAAAGACATCAAATTAGATGACTCAGATAAAATGGACAAAAAGGAAATACTAAGGAATACACTATAAAACTACTAAAGCTAATACATGAATTAACCAAAGTTGCAGGACACAAGATCAATATACAAGTCAATTGTATTTCTATGTACTTGCAATGAACAACACAAAAATAAAATTAAGATAAAAGTTCCATTTACAATAGCATCAGAAAAAATAACTACTTAGGAATAAATTTAGTAAGAGAAGTGTAAAACTTATACTTTGAAAACTATAAAACATTGTTAGAAGAAATTTTTTAAGACCTAAATAAATGGAAAGACATTCCATGCTCATGGATTGGAAGACTTAATATTGTTAATACAGCAATACTCCTCAAATTGTTCTACAGATTCAATGGATTCAGCAAGCCATACCAAAATTCAAGCTGGTTTCTTTGTAGAAATTGACAAGTTAATTCTAAAATTCATATGGAAATGCAAGGGGCCCAGAATAGCCAAAATAATCTCAAAAAAGAAAAGCAAAGCTAGAGGATTCATACTTACCCATTTTGGAACTTCATACAAAGCTACAATTATCAATCAGTGCAGCATTGGCATAATGAAAGATGTACAGATCATCAGAATAGCATTGAGAATCCAGAAATAAAACCTTACATTTAATGGGCAAATGAATTTTGAAATGAGTGAGTGCCAAGAAAATTCAATGTATTAAAAAATAGTCTTTTCAACAAATGTTATGGGAAAACTGGATATCCACATGCATAAGGATGAAGTTGGACCTCTTCCTCACACCATGTATAGAAATTAACCAAAAATGGATTATAGCTCTAAATGTAAGAGTTAAAACTATAACACTCTTAGAAGAAAACATAGCAGTAAATCTTCATGGCCTTGGATTAGGCAATGGTTTCTTAGATGTGACACCAAAAGTACAAGCAACAAAAGAAAAAAAATAGATGAATTGGACTTCATCATGATAAAAAAAAATTTGTGCTTCAAAGGACACCATCAAGAGAGTAAAGAGACAACTCATAGAGTGGGAGAAATATTTGTAACTCATATATCTGGTAAAGGACTTGTATCCAGAATGTATAAAGAACTCTTACAACTCAATAATAGAGAGACAAATAAACCAACTGAAAAATGGGCAAATGATTTGCAATAGACACTTCTCCAAAGAAGATGTACAGATAGGCAATTAGCACATGAAAACATGCTCAACATCATTAGCCATTGGAGAAACACAAATCAAAACCACAATAAGATACTACTTTACACCCACTAGGATGGCTAAAACAAAACAAGACAGACAATAACAAGTGTTGACCAGGATATGGAGAAATTGGAACCCTCACACATTACTGGTAGGAATGTAAAATGGTGCAGCCACTTTGGAAAATAATTCCTCAAATGGATAGACACAGAGTTACCATATGACTCAGCAATTCCACTCCTAGCTATAAAATGAGAGGGAAGTGAAAACACATGTACACATGGGTACAGACAAAAATCTGTACCCAAATGTTCATAGCAGCATTATTCATAATAGCCCCAAAGTAGAAACAACCTAAATGTCCATCAACAAATAAATGGAAAAATAAAATATGGTATATCCATAAAATGGGATATTTCAGCAGCAAAAAGGAATGAAGTACTGATACATGCTACAACATGGATGAACCTTGAAAACATTATGTCAAGTGAAAAAAGCCAGTCACAAAAGGCCATATGCTGTAAGCATGCAGTCAGAAAGCACAGTTAGGCATTAGGTAAGGTCAGAGTTAACTTTCCAAAATGTAAATCCTTTTATGTTATTCCCTAATCTTTACCACCTTGCACATGCTTCTATTCTTGAATTTATCAGGTATGGTGACATTGGCATATTCAGCATTTAACACTAGTGGTTTTGATTATCTGGGAGCAGCCCCAATGTCCAAAACGCAATAGCCTGTGATCTTGCTCAGACATGAATCTGAACTGTAGGCTGTTGTGCAGAATCTGGTGCTTAGATAGTGAGTAAGCAGCTGATTGCCCAGCATCTGTATCTCACCAAGGCCTGATTATCTCTACTAGTGAACTTGTAAGCACTGGAGGATTTGCAAACTTGGAAAATTCCTTGAGCAAGTCACACCTCTATGCTCTATGTTGTAGGAGTTTGTAATTTCCTATTTTTGCCACTAGGTCATGAGCTCCTTGAGGGCATTCCCAGCTCCTGGCACAATGTCAGCCACATCATGGTTAAAGAAATAGAGTGGAAAAAGAGAAGCGAAAATGACTTCCTTATCCTCTTTATGCAATAGTTCAATAATTCTCTGTTAGTGCAAAATCACTGGGGCTGGGGGGGGGAACTTTCTAAAAAAGGGAGCAATGTGGGCCTCCCTGGTGTCGCAGTGGTTAAGAATCCGCCTGCCAATGCAGGGGACACGAATTCGAGCCCTGGTCCGGGAAGATCCCACATGCCGCGGAGCAACTAAGCCCGTGTGCCACAATTACTGAGCCTGCGCTCTAGAGCCCACGAGCCACAACTACTGAGCCTGCATGCTGCAACTACTGAAGCCTGCACGCCTAGAGCCCGTGCTCCACAACAAAGAGAAGCCACCACACGAGAAGCCCATGCACCGCAACAAAGAGTAGCCCCCGCTTGCCGCAGCTAGAGAAAGCCCACTCACAGCAACAAAGACCCAACACAGCCAAAAATAAAACAAATAAATAATTTTTTTTAAAAAGGCAGCCATTTAAGTAGCAAGTTGAAAGAATCTGAATTCTGGTTTTCTCACTTAATAACTCTTTTTTAAGAAAACCAAATATTAACCTTTTCTGAGATTCTGATTCATGATCTGCAAAATGGTCCTAAAACCTACCTCTCGGTAGCGATGAACATATTTAGCAAGTGCCTAGAACACAGTAGATATTCAATAAATATTTGTCTTGCTAAATCTTAAGTGTTTTCCAGATGCTTGAGAGCTTAAATCTTTACAAGCTCTCTTTTTGCCCTTGGCACCTGTATTAAACTTAGCCTACATAATTTGCTTCTTTCCTGAGTAAAGTACTCTAGACCTATTTTCACATTCAGACTGCAATTAATGTTCTTCTAATAAGACACAATATTTCTATTAATGCATGCTGAGGCTGCATCATTTATTTGTCAGCCATATTTTACTTTTGACTCAAAAAGTAGTATTTAATTAAAACATGATAATTAAAACACAATTACCCCTATAATTAATGTTAAGTCAGATATCTTCCTAACCTGTTCTTACACTAGTCATGTTTTAAACAGCTTTATTGAGGCATAATTGACAATAAATTGCACATACTTAAGGTATGCAATCTGATAAGTTTTGACATATGTATATACTTGTGAAACCATCACCACAGTCAAAATAGTGAACACATTCAGCACCTCTAAATCTCCTTGTCATCCCTCTTTCCTGTGTTTCCCTTGCTCTAAACAATCACTGATCTGCTTTATTTATTTATTTATTTGGCCATACGGCTTGTGGGATCTTAGTTCCCCGACCAGGGATTGAACACCGGCTCCCAGCAGTGGAAGTGTAGAGTCCTAACCACTGGACTGCCAGGGAATTCCCTGAGCTGCTTTAGATTAGCTTGCATTTCCTAGAGTTTTACACAAATAGAATGATATTTTTTTTCTTTTGTCTGGCTTCTTTTGAGTGAATTATTGCCTTAATCATTTTGAAATCCATCCATATTGTTATGAATATCAATAGCTCATTACTATTTATTGAGTTGTATATAACAATTTATTTATCTGTTCACCTGGATAAACATTCACCTGGATGGACATTTGGGTTGTTTCCAGTTTTTGGCTATTACAAATAATGCTGCTATGAACATTTGTGCACAAATGTTTGTTGTATATACTCCTTTTCTCTTGGGTAAATATCTAGGAATGGAATGGCTAGACTATCTGGTAGGTGTATGTTTAACTTTTTAAGAAACTGTCAAACTGTTTCCCAAAGTGGTTTTACTATTTTACATTCTCAGCAGTGTACAAGAGTTCCTATTCCTCCACACCCACACCAACTTGGTATAGTCAGTCTTTTAATTTTAGCCATTCTAACCTAAGTATGTGGAAAATCCCATTGTTGTTTTAATTTGCATTTTCCCAGTGACTAATGGTGTTAAGCATCTTTTCATGTGCTTAATTGCCATCATATATCTTTTGTGCATTTTAAAAATTAGGTTATATTTTTATAATTGAGTTTTGTTTTGTTTTGTTTTGTTTGCGGTACGCAGGCCTCTCACTGCTGTGGCCTCTCCCTTTGTGGAGCACACGCGCAGGCCCAGCGGCCATGGCCCAACGGGGGCCCAGCCGCTCCACGGCATGTGGGATCCTCCCGGACCAGGGCACGAACCCACGTCCCCTGCATCAGCAGGCGGACTCTCAACCACTGCGCCACCAGGGAAGCCCTATCATTGAGTTTTTAAAAGTCTTTTTCTGGATATGATTCCTGTATATGCTTTGCAGAGAGTTTCACCCAGGCTGAGGCTTGTCTTTTCTTTCTCTTAACAGTGTCTTCTGAGGAGCAGAAGTTCTAAATTTTAATGAAGTCTAATATATCAATCTGTTCTTTTATGGATTGTGCTTTTCATGTTGTATATAAGAAATCTTTGCCTAACCCAGGTCACAAGTATTTTTTTCTACCTTTTCCTTTAGAAGCTTTATAGTTTTCAGTTTTACATTTAGACCTATGGCCCATTTGAATTATTTTGTATGTGGTATGAGATATGGATTGAAGTTCATGTTTTTTCATATTTATATCCAAGTGTTTCAGAACCACTTGTTGATAAGGTTATCCTTTCCTCACTGTATTGCCTTCTGTCTTTGTTAAAGGTACACACGCGTGTTTGTTTCTAGACTTTCTATTCTGTCCCATTGATCTATTTGTAGAACATCTTCACACCAGTACCATGCTGTTTTGATTACTGTCACTTTATAATAATCCTTGAAATCAGGTAGTGTTAGCCTTCCAACTTTTACTTTATTTTTTCAGAGTTGTTCTGGCTATTTTAAGTAATTTGCATTTCCATATGAATTTTAGAATTAGCTTCTCAACTTCTAACAAAAGAAAAAAAAAGCCTCTGAGATTTTGGGTTGGACTGTGTTGAATCTATAGGTCAATTTGGAGAAAACTGACATCTTAACAATATTAGTCTTCCAACCCACAAACAAGAGATGTCTCTCCAATTTATTTAGGTCTCCTTTACTTTCAGCATTGTTTCCTAGTTTTCAGGGCACAGTTCTTTCATATCCTTTGTCAGATTTATCCCTAAATATTTCATGGGGTTTTTTTGGTTTGTTTTGTTTTTGCGGTACACGGGCCTCTCACTGTTGTGGCCTCTCCCATTACGGAGCACAGGCTCCAGACGCGCAGGCTCAGCAGTATGGCTCACGGGCGTAGCCGCTCCATGGCATGTGGGATCTTCCCGGACTGGGGCACAAACCCGTGTCTCCTGCATTGGCAGGCGGATTCTCAACCACTGTGCCACCAGGGAAGCCCCCCCTTTTTTTTTTTCATGTTTTTAATGCTATTATAAATGGTAGTTATTTTAAAAATCTTTATTTCTGATAATGCATTGTTGATATATAGAAGTACAATTGATATTTGTATATTGATCTTGTATCCTGCAATGTTGCTAAACTCACTTAGTAGCATTTTTAGTAGCATTTTTGTAGATTTCTTTGGATTTTCTCCATAGAAAATCTACTATAAATAAAGACAGTTTTACTTCTTCATTTCCAAACTGGATGTCTTTTTTTTTTTTTTTTTCCTTGCCTGACTGCACTGGCTAGAACCTGCAGTACAATATTGAACAGAAGTAGTAAGAACGGACATGCCTATCTTGTTCTGATCTTAGGGAGCGAGGATTTAGTCTTTTATCACTAAGTATGTTAGCTGTGGGGTCTTTTTGCACATGACCATTATCAGGTTGAGGGAGTTCCCTTCTTTTCCTAGTTTGTTAAGAGTCTTTATCAGGAATAAATATTGAATTTTATCAAAGCTTTTTTCTGCGTCTGTTGAGATAATAATATGGTTTTAGTTTAGGTTGTTAACATGGTAAATTACATTGATTGGTATTCAAATGTTAAACCAATCATACATTCCTAGGATAAACTCTACTTGGTCATGATATATTATCCTTTTAACATATTGTTGGGTTCAATATGCTAAAATTTTCTTACTAAATTTTGTATTTATTTCATGAAGGATATTGGTTTGAACTTTTCTTATAATGTCTTTGATTTTGGTATCACTGTAATGCTGTCTAGAATGAGTTAGGAAGTAGTCCATTCTCTTCAATTATTTGGAAGTTTGTGTAGAACTGGTATTATTTCTTCCTTAAAGGTGGAATCTACCAGTAAAGCCATCTGGGCCTAAAGGGGTTTGTTTTTTTTTTTAAGGTTTTTGTAGCTATTTAATTAATTTATTTTTTAACATCTTTATTGGAGTGTAATTGTGTTACAATTGTGTGTTAGTTTCTGCTTTATAACAAAGTGAATCAGCTATACATATACATATATACCCATATCTCCTCCCTCTTGCGTCTCCCTCCCACCTTCCCTATCCCACCCCTCTAGGTGGCCACAAAGCACAGAGCTGATCTCCCTGTGCTATGCCACCGCTTCCCACCAACTATCTATTTTACATTTGGTAGTATATATAAATCCATGCCACTCTCTCACTTCATCCCAGCTTACCCTTCCCCCTCCCCGTGTCCTCAAGTCCATTCTCTACATTTGTGTCTTTAATCCTGTCCTGCCCCTAGGTTCTTCAGAACCTTTTTTTTAGGTGATACCTCATTGTAGTTTTGATTTGCATTTATGTAATGATTAGTGATGTTGTGCATTGTTTCATGTGTTTGTTGGCAATCTGTATATCTTCTTTGGAGAAATGTCTATTTATGTCTTCTGCCCATTTTAGAGGGGTTTTTTTTGTCTTGTTTTTTTAGGAAAGATTTTAACCACATTTTCAATGTATTTAATAGATATTGGGCTATTCATGTGTATTTCTTCTCATGTAAGCTTTTATAATTTGTGTCTTTCAAGGAAATTGTTCATCTCATCTAAGTTGTCCAATTTATTGGTATAAAACTGTTCCTAACATTCTCTTATTATCCTTTTAATATCTTTCAAATCTACAGTGATGTCACCTCTCTCATTCCTGATATAGGTAATTTGTGTCTTCTCTTTCGTTTTCCTCTGTCTGGTTAGAGCTTTATCAATTTTACTGATTTTCTCAAAGAAGTAGCTTCTGGTTTTATCAATTTTTCCACTGTTTTTCTTTTCTGTTACACTGATTGCCACTTTGATCTTTATTATTTCCTTTCTTCTCTTTACTTTGGTTTTAATTTTGTCTTCTTTTTCCTAGTTTTTTAAAGTGGAAGCTAAGTTCATTGACTCAAGAGATTTCTTGTTTTCTAATACAAGTTAAGTGCTATAAATTCCCCTCTAAATACTGCTTTAGTGGCATCCCACAAATTCTGATATGTTCTTTTTTCATTTCCATTCCATTCAAAATATTGCTAATTTCCCTTTTGATCGATGGATTATTTATAAGTGTGTTATTTAGTTTTCAAATATTTAGAGATTTTCCAGAAATCTTTGTTATTGATTTCTAGTCCAATTTCACTTTGGGCAAAGAACATTCTTTGTACTATTTGAATACTTTCAAGTGTATTAAGACTTGTTTTATGGCCCATAACCATGATAACATAATTATTTCTGTTCCTCTGTATGTAAAATGTCTTTTTTCTCTGACTTGGTAAATGTTCTACGTGAACTTGAGGAGAATGTGTATCTTGCTACTGATGCTTGAAGTGTTCCATAGATGTCAACTGGATCAAGTGGGTTGATACTGTTGTTCAGATATTCTATATCCTTATTGATTTTCTGTTTACCTGTTCTATCAATTGTTGAGAGAGAAGTACTGAAATACCTAGCTATAACTGTGGATTTATGTATTTCTTAAAATAATTCTATCAGTTTTTGCTTCATGTATTTTGAAGCTCTGTTGTTAGGTGCATAAATGTTTAGGATTGCTCTGACCTCTTGAGTAATTGACCCCTTTATCATTATGAGGTTACCTCTTTAACCTTTGGTAATATTCTTTGTCCCAAAATCTATTTTGCCTGATACTAATATAGCCACTCAAGGTTTCTTTTGACTACTGTTAGCATGGTAGATTTAAAAAATACTTTTACCTTTTACCTGTTTGTGTCTTTTCATTTTAATTGTATTTCGTGTAAGCAGCATAGAGTCGGGTCTTACTTTTTTCCAATCTGATAATATTTGCCTTTGAGTGGTAGTGTTTTTTTTATTATAAAAGATTATTATTATTATTATTACTTTCATTTGGCTGCACCACATGGCTTGCAGGATCTTAGTTCCCTGACCAGGGATCAAACCCATGCCCTCAGCAGTGAAAGTGTGGAGTCCTAACCACTGGACTGCTGGGAAATTCTCTAAGTGGGGATGTTTAGATCATTTACACTTAATGTGATTCTTGATGTGGTTCGATCTGAGTCTTTCATCTTGCTATTCATTTTCTAACTTGTTGCATCTATTTTTTGTCTCCCTTTTCCTCTTTTCAGCCTTCTTTTGGGTTAATTAAGTATTTTTATGATTCCATTTTATCTTTCTTGTAGCTTATTAACTATAACTCGGGTTTTTTAGTGGTTGATTTAGGGTTTATAGTATATATCTTAACTTATCACAGTCTAACCTCAAGTGGCATTATACAACTTCATGGATATATAGTACAAGAATTTTACAATATATTCCATATCTCCCCTCCTGGCCTTTTGCTATCATCATGCATTTTACTTTTCCATACATTATAAACCTCATAATATTATATTTGTATAAGTCAATGATCTTTTAAATAGATTTAAATAATAGGAAAAAAATGTATATATTTACCCAGGTAGTTACCTCTCTCAGTGGTTTTCAATCCTTTGTAAAGATTCAGACTTTCTTCTGTCTGGTATTATTGCCCATCTATATGAGTGACTTCCTTTAGCATTTTTTTATAGTGTGAATCTGCTGGTGGTGAATTCTTTCATATTTTGTTTGTCTGAAAATATCTTTATTTTACCTTCATTTTTGAAAGATATTTTTGCTGAGTATGGAATTCTAGGTTGACAGTTCTTAGCTTTCAGTACTTTAAAGATGTTGCTCCTGTCTTATTTATACTGTTTCCCATTAGAATACAATGTCATGTTTATTTTAGTTCCTCTGTATATAACAGAGGAATTTTTCTCTTGCTGTTTTTAAGATTTTCTCTTTATTGTTGGCTTTAAGCAATTTTATTATGACATGCTTTGTTGTGGTTTTCTATATATTTCTGTGCTGGGGATTCATTGAACTCCTTGGATTTGTGGGTTTATAAGTTTCATCAAGTTTGGGAAGTTTCTGTCCTTTATTTCTTCAAATATTTTTTGTCTCCCCCACCCCCACTCTTCAGGCACTGCAGTTCCAGTATAAAAAGCTGCTTGTAGTTGTTCCATAGCTCACTAATGTTCTTTTCAGTTTCTTTTATTTTATTTTTTCTCTCTGTGTTTCACAGGGGACAGTTTCTATTACTATGTCTTCAAATTATTAATCTTTTCTTCCCTAATGACTAGTCTGTTGTTAATCATATCCAGTGTATTTTTCATTTCAAGCATCGTAGCTGTCACCTTGACAAGTTCATTTTGGGTCTTTTTAATATTTTCAATGTTTCCTTAATTTTTTGAAAATATGAGATATATTTATAACTGTTTTGATGTCCTTTTCTGCTAATTCTGACATCTGTGTCAGTTCTGGGTTAGTTTGATTGATTAATGAGTCTCCTCAATATTAATTGTGTTTCCCTGCCTCTGCATGCCTAGTAATCTTTGACTGAATGTCAGGCATTGTTAATTTTATCTTGTAGGATGCTGGATATTCCTGTAAGTACTTCTTCTTCTTCTTCTAGTTTTATGGAGATATAATTGACATACAGCATTGTATATGTTTAAGGTGTAAAGCAGAATATTTGACTTACGTACATCATGAAATGACTACCACAAGAAGTTTAGTGAACCTTCATCATCTCATATACACATAAAATAAAAGAAAAAAAAATCTTTTTCCTTGTGATGAGAACTCTTAGGATTTACTGTCTTAACAACTTTCATATATATAATACAGCAGTGTTAGTTATATTTATCGTGCTGTACATTACATCCATAGTACTTATTTACCTTATAATTGGAAGTTTGCCTATAAATATTCTTGAACTTTACTCTGGAATGCAGTTAAATTACTTGGAAACAATTTGATACCTTTTTTTTTTTTTTTTTTTTTTGCAGTTTTGAGGTAGTGCTCAGTCTAGGGCTAAGTATTCTCTATTACTGAGGTAAGACCCTCCTTAGTATTCCAACCAATGCCTGATAAATTGTGAGGTTTTCCTGTCTAGCTGGTGGGAACAGTCCCCGGCCCTGGCCCTGTGTGAATGTTCCCTCTCATCCTTTTGGATGGTACTTTTTACCAGCTCTGAGTAGTTTGCTCACATGCATGCATCAACCAGTACTATGTTGAACATTACAGGGGACCTTCTGCACAGCTCGGGCTCTCTCTCTCTGTGCAGCTCTCTCCCTTCTGGCACTTGGTGCAATGAACTCTAGCTGCTTTGGTCTCCCTTCACTCTCAGTTTCTTCTACTCAACTTAGGGGACCTATGGGGCTCCACCACAGTTCCCCCTCCCTGCATCATGGTCTGGTAACTTTCCAAGCAGTAAGCTGGGAAAACGGTAAGACTCACATTTACTTGTTTCCCGTTGATCAGGAATCAATGTCATTTGTTGCCTGATGACAGGGTCTTAAAAATCGTTTTTCATGTAGTTTTGTCTTTTTTTTTTTTCTGGTTCTTTCAGATGGGAGGGTAAATTTAGTCCCTTTTTATTCATTTTGGCCAAAAGTGGATATTGAGTTGATCTCTATGGATTTTTCAACCCTAGTGCTCCTCTCTCCTCTTCACATTCCTCCTGCCTTGAAATTTGAGACACAGGAACATTTTACAGAATTCTAGGTAGAGATCAATATCACCTGTGTATAACCCAGAAATTGCCTAATAAAATTGTCACTAATGAGCAGAGAAAGTTCAAATTCTGCTTTTGTTACCTTCTAGCTGTAGCTTGGATGTGTCTATGTTAGGTACTGGTCCTTATTCCTACACAGCATTCCTATAAAGAATGCTGGAGATTGTGAAAAACAGGTCTTTTCTACTGACCTATACATTTGGCTTAATCCTGAGAATTTTTAGTGCTTAACTATGAAAAATATGACATAAAGGAAAATTCAGAAATAGAAACAAACATGTTAAAAGCTCACTTCTCCCACAAACCATTGTTTATTCTCTAGTGTATGCCCTTCTATGTTTTATCCATGTTATATTTTTTACATGATATAACAAAAATACCCATAGAGTTTTAATATTACTTTTTTTACTTAACAGGATTATTTCCTATGTGGTTGCACAGTATTTTTTGACATCTTTGTCATGTGAGTATGCTATGATTTATTTGTTTCTATATTAAAAGATTGCTTTTCCTTTTATGCTAATATAAAGAATAACTGCAGTGAATATCTTGACTTTCTTTTAGGTTATTTTCTTGGCTAAGCCCTCTGAAGTGAAATTACTAGAGTAGAGGATATAAATATTTTCTTGACTAAGCCCTCTGAAGTGAAATTACTAGAGTAGAGGATATAAATATTTTAATGGTCTTGTTACATATTGCCAAATTGCTTTCTTAAAAGATCATATCACTGTTTACCTCCACCAGCCTGAGGCCTGAGATTGTTGGTCTTACCACATCCTTGCCAGTCCTGTATATTATCACTTAAAATAGAGTATTGGGGCTAATGCAACTGGTGAAAATGACTCTTCATTGTTATTACTTGCATTTTCTTCATTTCTACAGAAATGAGTTACATTTTCTCTTTTGTGGGCAATAGGAGTCTCACAAGCTCATTCACTGGCCCTGCCTCAGAGAAGTATGGTCACTGGCTTTCTTCCCTCTCCCCAACCCATGCATTCACTCATCAGATGCTTATTGAGCTTCTTCAGCAGGCCAGATAGTATGCTAGGCTCTGGGGATAGAATAGGGGAAGAAAGTAAAGATACAATCCCTACCCAAGGAATATACAATGTAAAGGAAGAGCTTACATGTTATCAGTATCTGGTTGGGAGTGGGAAAATCTGCCAGCCAAAGGGTTCCCAACACATTTGGAAAAAGGAGACTGTGCTTTGGTAAAGTAATAATTTGAATATTCATGAGGAACTAAGCTTAGAAAAACCTGCTAGAGGAACTTTTGATTATTCTGACCTCAGGAAGTTTAGTGGCTAAAGGACAAATCAAAAAAAGAAAGGGACAAACACAATTACATTTTAGGGACAGTTAAATAATACATTCTAATGGAAACTGTTTTCTAAATGGCTGTCACCCTGGACAGAGGAATTGTAGTTGGGGGGCAAATGGAGACAAAATAGTAAGGCCTGGGTTGAATGTGGCACATCATGAAATATTCTGGACAAACAGAGGGCAGCATGAGAGCTCTAAACTCTTGGAAGGCAAAGGAGAGGAGGCCAAGACATTGTAGGGAAGGGAAAATATGAGCGCTCAGAGATTTCTATGAGGGTTGGCTCTGCCCCTTCCCTTCTTGGAGACGAAAGTCAGCTGTGGGGCTGCATGCTGCAGCTCTAGCACCACAGCAACAACCCCACAGTAGATTCAATGCAGTGGGAAATAGAAAAACTCAAAAGGACTGAAACATTACTATTACACCATAGGATCCCTGGCCTATGATACCACTTGTTCTCAAAGTGTAACACTGCATACCATACACATATGTAGTTTGAAAAGGTAAATTTGCCCTTTTTCCCAATGAGATATATCAAAATACAGGTGAGTTCACAAAATATTTATGTATAGTTAAAAAATTAATTATAGGGACTTCCCTGGTGGCACAGTGGTTAGGAATCCACCTGCCAATGCAGGGGACATGGTTTCGAGCTCTGGTCCGGGAAGATCCCACATGCCGCGGAGCAACTAAGCCCACACACCACGACTACTGAGCCTGTGCTCTAGAGCCCGTGAGCCACAACTACTGAGGCTGTGTGCCACAACTACTGAAGCCCTTGCACCTAGAGCCCGTGCTCTGCAACAAGAGAAGCCACCGTAATGAGAAATGAGAAGCCTGCGCACCGCAACGAAGAGTAGCCCCCGCTCGCCACAACTAAAGAAAGCCCACGCGTAGCAGTGGAGACCCAACACAGCCCAAAATAAATAAATAAACAAATTAATTAATTTAAAAAATAATTATAAAGCAAATACCTATAGAAATAACCACTATCCAAGTCAAGGGATAAAAACAAAACAAAACACTGCCAGCAGCCAGTAGCCTCCTTTGTGCTCTTCCCCATCCCTTCTCCTTCCGTCTCCCCAGAGGCAACCACAGTGCTATGTACGTATTCTTAAAATAATTTAGTTTTGCATATTTTTGAACATAACAGAAATATAATCATATTGGATAGAGTCTTCTGGAAGTAGATTTTTGTTCAACATTTTGTAAGATTCCTCCATCAGGATGCAT
The DNA here is from genome assembly GCF_003031525.2 of Neophocaena asiaeorientalis asiaeorientalis. NCBI lineage: Eukaryota > Metazoa > Chordata > Mammalia > Artiodactyla > Phocoenidae > Neophocaena > Neophocaena asiaeorientalis. The sequence continues at coordinate 4,138,451 of NW_020174563.1, forward strand.
GTAGGTATTATTTGTTCATTCTCATTGCCAAACGGTATTTCATTATATAAATACATCATAACCTATTTATCTATTCTATTGTTGATGAACATTTGAGTTGTGTTCAGTTTGTCATTTGCAAAGAACACTACTCTGAACAGTCTTGTATGTATCTCTTGATGCAAAAGTGTTTCCTTAGGGAGTGGAATAGCTAGATCATAGGATATGCATGTTTTCTACTTTTCTATGTATTGCTAATTACTTGCAAAGTGGTGCCATCAATTAACACTCCTATTGGCAGCATATGATGGTTTGTGTTGCTTGAAATCTTTGCCAACATCTACTGCTGTCACATTTCAAATCATTGCCAGTTTGGCATGTATATAATGGCATCTCACTGTATTTTTAATGTAATTTCCCTAATTACGAAAGTGGTTAATCATCTTTTCATGTATTTATTGGCCACTTGGATTTCCTCTTGCGTGAGGTGCTTGAAGTCTGTGCTCATTTTTCTATTGATGTGTCTTTTTCTTACTGATTCATAGGCATTCTTTATATGTCCTTTGTACTAGTCCTTGGTTAGTTTTATGTATTACATATCTTCTCTCAATTTATGGCTTGATTTTTAACTCTACGGCACCTTCTAAAAACAGTGAAACGTCAGTTTTTTCCCTTGTGATCAGCACTTTTTGTCTCTACTTTTAAGATATCTACGATATCTAAGATATTCTACAATATCTTCTTAAAGCTTGACGGTTTTGCCTGTTGCATTTAGATCCTCCAGCTACCTGAAGTTGATTTTTGTGTATAGAGTGAAATAGGGGTCCAGTTTTACTGTTCTTCCACATAGTATATCCAACTTCTGAGGACCATTTGTTGAAAGAAAAGGTTCTGCTGATGTTCAAGTCACTCTATACCCACATGTTATATGAATCTGTCTGGGGACTTTCTATTCTGTTCTGCTGCTCTGTGTCTATCCCTGTGCCAACTCCACTCTGTCTTTATTATTAAAGCCTCATGAGCTTGATATATGATAGGGCAAGTCCTTTCATTGCTATTGTTCTTCCTTCTTTAATACACAAGCATTAGATGGTAAGGGGCTTACATTATTTTAAGCCTACAGTGGTTCATCCAGAGGAAAATCCCATTTCATGGAAAATACATGGCTCCAATAACAGGGCCAACTTCTCCATTAGGCATAGAAGTCAGTGCCTTGGGTCCACAGTACTTCTAGGGGTTCATGAAAACGTTTTAATTTCTTTTAAAATCATAAGAAATGTTTTAATTTCTTTTTGTTGAACAAAGTATTGTAGCATATAGTATTAATATATTCATATTTATACCAACACAGTCATAAAATACAATTTTAAATACTTTAGGCAAATGTGCCCAGGGCCTAAGAAAGTCATAAAGTCATATCAGGTCCTGCCTGATAGCATCTTCTTAAAAATTAGTCACACGGGCAGAGTTTAGGTGGCTCATCCCTGTCCTGCCCTACAGGCTAATTTTTCCTCCTAATGGTAGATGAGCATACCATCTTCATTTGGAAAAAGAGTACACACCAGTAAGTTAACAATCCCCCAAATGCTAATTTAAAATTTAAATAAAAATGGAATTCAAATGATGTTTATTGGGAATTCCCTGGCAATCCAGTGGTTAGAACTCCGTGCTTCCACTGCAGGGGGCCACAGGTTCAATCCTGGTTGGGGAACTAAGATCCCACATGCCGCGAGGTGCAGCCAAAAAAGAAAAAACAACAACAACAACAAAAAAACACCATTTATTTCCAGGCATTTGCCAGGTACTAGGGGGTATAGGGATAAACAAAATGAACTTACAGTTTCTAGCATATAAAAGAATACAGATGGTTAACAAATTATTATAATTGGGAGAATGGCACACAAAAAGAAGTATAGTAGCAAGGCTGAGCTAATTCTTAGTTGCAAAATAGGTATTGTTATTTTTAGCTGTACAAATGAGAAAACCAAGACATAGAACAATTGAGTGGCTTATCCCAAGCCTCAGCCAATATACATCAGGGGCAGTATTTGGATACCAAGACTCTGACTCCAAGTCCTGTGCAGTTTACCATCTGGTCTGAAACAGTGCTCATTCTGTAGTAGACACTCAATAAATTAGACTGGATTCAAATGAGGGAGAAACGTTGCCACTCCAGAGGATTTTACCTTTCTCTTAGAGCAGCTTTTTAATCTTTCCTCCCCAACCCCCAGCTTTATTAAGGTATATTTTACTTATCATAGAATATACCCAATTCAAGTGTACAGTTCAATGATTTCTAGTAACTTGACCAAGTGGTGCAACCATCACCATGAATCAGCTTTAGAACATTTTTGTCCCCCAGCAAGAAACCTCATGCCCACTTTCAGTTAATTTTCATTCCCAGCCCTTGCCCCAGGCAACCACTATTCTATTTCCTGTCTCTCTAAATTTGCTTTTTCTGGACATTTCATATAAATGAAATCATATAATATGTGGTCTCTTCTGTCTAGTTTCTTTCACTTAGCATAATGTTTTTGTTTTGTTCTGTTTTTTGGCCATAGCTTGAGGCATGTGGGATCTTAGTTCTCCGATCAGGGATTGAACCCAAGCCCCCTGCGGTGGAATCTCGGAGTTTCAACCACTGGGCTGCCAGGGAATTCCCAGCATAAAGTTTTTGAAGTTCATTCATGGTGTAGCATGTGTCAATAGTTTGTTCCTTATTATTGCTGCATGGTATTCCATTGTATGGATACACAATTTTGTCTATCCATTCACGAGTAGATTGACATTTAGGTTGTTTCCAGTTTTCGACTGTAATGAATAATGCTGCTATATGAACATTTGTATATAAGTTTTTGTGAGGACACGTGCCTTTATTTCTCCTGGGGAGATAGAATTAATATCTTATTATGGTTTTGATTTGTATTTCCCTAATTGCTAATGATGTTGAGCATCTTTTCATGTGATTATTGGCCATTTGTGTATGTTCTCTGAAGAAATCTCTATTCCAAATCTTTTGCCCATGTTTTGATTGGATGGTCATCTTATGACTGAGTTTTAAGAGTTCTTTGTAAATTCTGGATACAAATCCTTTATTAAATATGTGTTTTGCAAGTATTTTTCTAGTCCATCATTGTCTTTTCATTTTCTTAATGTTGCTTTTTGAAGTGTAAAAGTTTTGAATTTTGATGAGGTCAATGAAATTCACTGACAAAAAGACAGTCTGTTCAATAGACGGTGCTGGGACAATTGGATATCCACATGCAAAAAGATGAATTTAGATGCTCACCTCACACCACACACAAAAATTAACTCAGCATGACTCACAGACTTTAATGCAAGAGGTAAAACAATAAAACTTTTAGACAAAAAACGTGGAAGAGAAACTTTCAAGATCTTGGGTTAGGCAAAGGTTTTTTTCATCTAGTCCTTTTTTCTTTCCCCCCCTTTTTTTTTTGTCCATGCCACGCAGCTTCTGGGATCTCAGTTCCCCGACCAGGGATTGAACCTGGCACTCAGCAGTGAAAGTGTGGAGTCCCAACCACTGGACCACCAAGGAATTCCCATTTTTTCATCTGTTCTTGAATTCTTGTCCTTATTAAACACAATACATGTATGTGTATATGTTTGTATGTGGTATGTCTGTGTAATGTAGGTAGATAACTATGTAGCCACCTTCAGTCAAAATCATAAAATATTTTACCAGGATTGTTGGCTAAAATTTGAATTATCAATCACACAAATATGTTGAAAGAAAATATGCAAAACATAAGTGGCAAGCCAGCTAGAACAGAACATCCAGAGCTTGGCAGTTGGAATGTGAGACAAAGCTGTGCAAATAGTAAATTAATCCCCTCTTCAAATACTTTGCAACATGTGTACCTACATTTCAGGCTAAGAAATGTTGATTACAGGCAGTCACTGATTGTAGATTAAGAAGGGTACAATCTCCTACAGGAGGGTGAATCTATCTGCTAAAAAGATGCTGCATACTCTAATGTTTGCAATGATATAATAGGCTAAGGTAAAATTCTTACAGTCTATTACTTTCAAAATACATAGGAAAATTATTACTGAAGATTCCATAATTTGTCAAGAAGAAAGTTTTAGACACAAAGCTTTACTTTTAAAGGCACTATCTTCTATTAAATTCTCTGGATTGCACCTAAAATTAATAGGTAATTTCATGGTCAAATTACCATTCTCACCCCAACAAGGGATACACAAGAATACTGGCATAGCACTTGGCCACTTGTGTCCACTGTGAGTCAGTCAGTGTTTTGCCTGTGTCCCTTCGTGGCAACTAAAGGAGGCTTTGCTAAGCCTGAATCTTGAATTCCTCTATTCAGAGCAATATTCATTTTCAAAATATATTTCTGCATAATCAAAACTGCTTATTAACATTTCATTACTTCTTATTAACAATTCAGTATCTTTTCATTTTTTTCAGGTACAACTGGTTATTTATATATATTCACCTCTCCCTCTTAGAAAAGGTAACATGTTTTATCATTCTTTTATCCCTTATATGAGTGGTTTTTAAGTCATTGGAGCCAGTAGTCAAGTACTGGAACCCTGCCTTACAGCCTCTGACAAGGGTCTGAGAACACAATAAACACTTGGTAATTTTTGTTGGAATGAAGTAAATATTCATTACTAATACTGTAGTTTTTAAATTGCATTTCATTAGCCCCAAGTTCTAATGGCAGAAAATATACTACAGAATCAATCAAATTCTAGGAGAGACATCACTGTAATGAAAGCTAATCTTTCAATGCCAAGAGCCCAATGCCAATTTTTTCTTTCTTCAATACCTAGTGACATGATGTTCTCTCATTTATTCTAAACGAGAATTTAGAATATTCTCTTTCCTCTTAATTTACAGCCTCTATGTAAATCTCTTGAGCAGTTTAAAAGTTAGATTTCTAAAATCCAGGATGAAGTGGATTTAGCTGAGTACAGACACATAGCAAGAAGTGCCCCAGATAAAGTTAGCTTTATTATCACTACAGTTGTTGTTAACATAGTCTAATAATCACTTCCATCTTGAAAATAAGTGCAAACGATTTACCAGCTCATTAAAATTTGACATAAATTTGGAAGAGGATGCTAAGTAGTGAAATGAATAAAGACACCTTTTTCTCCAACTTGTTGTGTTTGAGTGGATACTGGCAAAGCACATATGCTATGAAGTTTGTGGGTAAAATAGCGCTTCTCAAAAAACAAGTGAACTGAAAAAAAAATTCACAAATTCTTTTAAAATACTTTTCTTCTTGCCTAAGATATAACCTAGACTGGTTCTGAGTAATTTTCTCAAATACTATCTGCAGTGATCTTTTCAGTTACAGCCCTCCAGGCTTTCAGCCACCTGGAAACATTAAGTCTCCCTGGAGTCTTATCCTGACCTGAGTTCAGGCCTCTATACTGGAGGAATTTTCAGAAGCTTTAGACTAGTAACTTACCTGCTCAGTATCAGATCAGCCACTCTGCTGATCCAGCTCTGATACTGTAACCTAGTTTCAGGCACTAAAATTTTATCTGGTTATTTGTAACCAAGCTCCTATCTTGTACCACCTGAAACTAGGTCCTAGATTCTTCCGCTGTGATCCTTCGTCCTACTTTGGGACTTTACTTTGTATCCAAGTTGGTGTAATACTCCCTATACCGTTGAGCAAGCCTAGTTAGAGCCCTACTGTAGAATTCCAGTCTTCATGAATATGTCCCCAATACATGCCATCTGATGGCTATGATGCAGACTTCTCTCACATCTGTGTTTCTACTTATTGCCTCCTGTCAGACTCCTCTAGAAACAGGCCCTATGCTTGAACTAAATTCCCCACCAACTGTCAGTTCCTTTTTCCATGCCTTGCCTAGCATTGGCAGGGCTGTCGGGATTTTGGGTCCTGCTCCTCCACAGACTGATCCATCTCAATGCTGAGTTCTAATTCTAATAGTAACTCAATACCGCTATTGAAAAATAGGTCTGTTCAAACCAGCCAACAGTAAGTTTAAAATGCCTCATTAAATGTACATCTGCCGCTTGAAATTCCAAAAGAAAATACCCAATACCTGTCTGAATGAATCCTGATTTGTATCCATTAGTTGTGCCATTTTCTGGGGCCACGGTTGACGACACTGAAGAGTTTGGTTTAATAGAGTGGCAAATGGTAGAGGATTGTCGGCTTCTACACTCTAGAAAGGAGTAAGAATCACATTATGTAAGGAAAACAATATTCTGTTAAAACAGGTGAGGGAGACACAATCCATAAAATCTCTAAAATAAGCTGCTGTTCCTCAAGTGGCAGCACGTTCTTTAACAGAGATCCCCCTTCCCCAACCTTGACTCCAATAGAATGTTCAAGCTGGTGAACACAATTCGTCTTCCTAGAGCCAAATGTAATGTTTGGAGGGCAAAGATATAGTTACAAAGAACAATTAGACATTTGTTCCTCACAGACTAGTTCCCAGGAGAAAAATTACTCATAACCTATATAGTCATGTTAGTTTCATGGGTAATACTGAGGTTAAAATATCAATAATTTATAAAAACCAAATAAGCTTTCAAGCACCAGTTAACCTTCTGTCCAGGATTGATTTACATGTAGAATAGTAATCTAGAGTCCTTCTAGGCTGCCTTCAACCCTCTCTACTCAACCTTAATTTACGTCCAGAAACAGAAGCAAAGAAAATATTATACACAGAGGAGAAAAATTAGAAATTCTCAAATTCTTATTATTCTCAGTTCTTATTAGAGGAAATAGGTAGACAATATTCAAGGTACTTACTGATCATACAAAACTAAGCTTCATTTTAAATGAGCCAATATTACTTGATGCTTTGGTGTAATATTTTAATAATACTTTGTACTGATTCTGGTAGATAGCAAATACTGTGACAACCTGTGTCACAGGTTTTCGGGGCTCTAACTTCCAACCAAATTATACTATATGTTGTACTATATTAGTCTTTAAAGGTAGCATGTGAAAAAGAAACATAAATGGTTGTAAATGACAAAGTTAATTATAGTGGGTCCTTTAGAGAATTTCCAAGTTTATTGGATACATGCAAAAGTTAGAGGCAGTTTTCTATAACCTTCTATCTATGTCGTTCCTTGAAGAGCTACTGTATTTTGACTGAAAAGGATATCTCCATGTTATGTATATTATATGCAAATATGTAGTTTGATAGGTATGTACATATATACAATTCCAATTCCAAAACAGAATGACTATAAATGTGAGGCTCCAGAAGCCACCCAGGATCATTATATCACAAACTATTTCACAAATGTTATTATTTACCAGAAAGGTGAATTGTCACTGAGCACTAAATAAGAACTTAAAAATATTTTATGCAACCAAAACAAAAGCTAAAAAAAGGCAGTCAAAAGGCAGGGAGGCGATACCTATCCTATTTTTACTCTTTTATTAGGGTTCATGACATTTAAAATGATTTTTCTAGAGGAAAAGTCTTTAGACTTTATCAGGATAAAGAGTTATCTATAATTTACCACGCTTACGATTTAGTGGTCACAGCACTAATCACAGTCCTGATGATTCCTAGCTCAGAACATGCAGCCATTTCCTAAGGAGTTATATAATCTCTCCTCAGATGCAACCAGGAGTCATTATGGTGAGATTCGGAAACGAATCTTCAGCTGTAATTTGGATTTACTATGCTATTTTTCATGGTCAGGCCAAAATCTTTCACAAACAACAAATAGAAATATTAAAGACAATTATTCTATTGTCTTTAACAATATAATAATATTAATAATGGAGGGGAAATCTCAGCATCTAAGAAACTGCTCAAAAGAATAAGAAGTCCCACTGCATTAAACAATGTACAGAACTTGTGGCAACTCCTATCAACCACAAGATGATGTGACATTTCAACTGGATTCATTTTCAAAAATAAGTTTAAGTTCTTCCTAACTGAAGAGAAACAAAACTTTGTCAACCTAATACTGCCTTTTCCCAGGTATGATGAAGAGAGCATTATATATTCCAAAGTTTGTTTAGTTCTAATAGAAAAATGAAGACTCAAGAATTACCAAAGACCCTAAATAAAGTAGAAAGAGCATCTGACCAGGAAACTGACACTTTGAAGTCCCCTCTAAATGACAGAAGAGCTAGAAAGAGCCCATTTTTCCCCGAGAGCTGTATTCCACACCCCTAAGTGACAAATACAAGGAGAAATACCCTTTCCCAAATTTCAATAGTTTCTGTTAAAAACAAAAAGGAGCAAGTCAAATAACCTGCCAGAGGGCCTTACATTTTTGGATTGTCTTCTGAACTTGGGATATTTATCTATTCCACACCTGGATTCTGAACCCAGTATGGGTCACTTGTCAATACTATCGTAACATCCACATTCCCTTCCCGTTCCCTCCCAGAAGTTGACGCTACCTTTCCAGCAGATAAGAGGTCCCTTCGACAGTACACCCTGGGAGCTTCTGACTAGGTAGTACTTTAAGTGCTTCTGCTTCTTTGGCTGGGTGGTGAGCTTCAAGTTTATGTGGTTGGAAAATTCCGTGAAATACCGAAATCCTCTTTCTCCACAGCCGATACAGTTTCCAGAAAACCCTAAAAGGAAGAAAAACAAAGTTACTGGTGGCCTTGTATGTTGTTACAATATTTTCACATATAAAAAACACAGAAATATTCACTCTTTGGCTTGACAACTTCTTAATTTTGATGAAATAATTCAAAGGAAAAAAAAAACATGTACAACAATTTAGCAGTTATTTTATAACAGTGAAAGACTGAAAATAATTTTTAAATGCTCTAAAAGGATAATGGTTAAGGAAATAGAATAGATAGTATCATATGATAGAATTTATATAGTTAACATAAAAAATTCTGGTCCTAGAGATATCTATTATTTCTTCCTTACATATTCCCTTCTTAACCTACTGGCTCTGGTTCTCCACCCGACCCACCATGTGGACTTAACTCCATAGGCACAATTGATTAGACTGTGGATCAACATTTGACCCAATCTAGGATAGTCAGAGTCTCTCTCCTGGAATGCTGAAATAAATACAAAAAGAATCAGTCAGATGGTACTGGACTCTGGATATGTAAGGTTTTGTAAAACTGGAACCCAAGTCAGGGCTATGCCATCTAGGGTGTGGGAGAGAGCAAACTGAGAATTGTGAAGACGAAGCTGGTCTCCAGATAGGAGAGCACGAACAGAGATGTATAAACTCAGGGCATTGTCAGCTTCCTAGTTTCTATGAGATCTAGGGAACACAAGTTCCCTAAGGGTCCCATTTCCTCTCTGTTCAACCCCTCTTTATTCAAACTAGCTCATTATTCCTTAGACTTAACATCCAAACAATTCTCACTCAGATTAATCAAACAAAATAAGACTTTCGGTGATCTTCTTGGAACAGAGGACATGCCAAGAAGAAGAAATGGAGAAGGCTGGGAGGATGAGAGGTCATGCTTTGCTTGATTGGAAATCAACTTTTCAATCTCCCTTATTACACAGAAGAAAAGTGGACAGTAAGAGAGTGAGTTCTTCTGGTTGTGAGTTATGAGGACATAACATATGTATGGTCATATTGGCAAATAAGGGCATTCCAAATTTCATAAACACAATATCTCTATATACAAATAACTAAATGAAAATAAATTCACTTATGGAATAATACACTCTTTTAAAACCACCAAACCAACCTGTTTTATAATTAACAAAGATATATAAGGAGAGTAGAGAAAGACCATGAGGATTAAAGACAAAATATCTCACAATGTCCCAATCTCAGGATGCTGACAATTCAGAACATTTAGAAATGGGCATTCCAATTTATTATTATTTATTCAATAATTTTTTATTGAGCACCTACCTATATGCCAAGCATTTTGCTAAACACTGGAAAAACAGTGGTGAACAAGAGATAGTCCCAACTTCTGGTCAGTTACATAAAATTAGTAATTCTATATAATTAGCTTATTACCATCATTTTATAGAAATATAAACATCAATATAATCATAAATTATTTAAAACATATTCAGAGATGGATTGCATTTGAGAGCATTTGGCTATTTGTCTAATACCTTGGAGCTGTAGGCCAAAAAAAGAAAGATGTCAATGACTGCCTAGTTTACCAAATTTCTAAAGCCAACCATCCATCTAACTATCCACCCATCCACCCGTCCACGCATCCATGAATGCATGCATCCATCCACTAATCCATGCATCTATCCACCTGTCCGTCCATCCATCCAACAAATATCTGTACTCTACTATGTGCTAGGCACTATTTCAGGTACCAGGTTTTTAGCATTGAACAAGGAAAACAAAACCACTGCCTCCACAGAACTTACTTTCTGATGTGATCATTATGCCTTGATAGAAAATTGGCTGACCTATGAGGCAGATGCAACATACCCAAAACACAATAAAACTAAGAACCTTCATCTGAAATAGAGACAGTGCCAAAAAATGAGGCTTATCTGATAGGTCCAAGTAGTTCATCAAAGATTAACATGAGAATTAGAATTAACAAATTACTGGGGTTAGATTTTATCTTTTATCTTTTCCTCTACCTGTTTTCTGAGGTGAAAAGCAAGACTTGAGTATGAAGAGGGAGAAAAGCAATGGATCTGGATAATCTTCAAAGAAGAGAAACTTCACATTAATGATGAGAATTAACAATATAAAAGAGTAAGAACTTTAGCGTCCATTTTTAAAACTCTGTATAGTTTTCTGTATTAACTTTGGTTCAAGAGAGATTTTATCTGCTCAAAGTTCTTGCTGTCACTATCACAATAAATAATATCTCTTACAGCCAAATTACCTTTCTAGTTTTTCTAGCAATCAGGTCTTCGAATTGCATGGCAGATTTGGGGCATATGTGTGGCCAAGTGATTAATTTATTTTAAAATCAATTCCCCCACAGTCTTTGGAATCTGCATAATTTATATACAAATTTAGACAAATTGATATTGGAGTCCACAGGGATTCTAGAATATTTTAAGCTTAAAAAATTTTCCCACTATATCTTTTTAAACTTTTATTTGGTTTTTTTTTTTTTGGCCACACCGTGCGGCTTGTCAGATCTTAGTTTCCCAACCAGGGATCGGACCCAGACGCTCCTCAGTGAAAGCGCGGAGTCCTAACCACTGGACCACCAGGGAATTCCCTCCACTACATCTTAATGCATACTAAAATCAACCATCATAAGTAAGAACTGTTAGATGAATATTAACTTTTTGACAATAGAGTAATGAACATATAAAAATCTCATTGTGCTTGTTCAAGAGAAAACTTTTACCATTTTACTGTACTACACTTTCACTTGGAGAAGTGGTTAATAAAAAATTATTAACAAAGTTCCATGTCTATAAGGGTATTTAATAAATATGACAGAATGGCAGAATAATTACCATTTAAAGAGCAAGTACTATATGCCAGGCACTGTGCTATTGGGTACCTTATAAACATGATCTGTTTGATCTTTATAATCCTGCCAGGTGGGCATTATTGGCTCCTTTATATAGATGAGGAATCTGAGACTTCAAGAAGATAAGTAGCTTGCCCAAGTTCTTAAAGTGCTAACTAGAAAATCTGGGATTTAAACCCAGTTCCAATTCCAAAGCCCATGCTCTTTGGTTTCATATTCCCAATTACAAAGGATTATAAAATCTATTATTCTGATGGTGTTTTCTGTGTGAGTCCCATGATGTATTCTAAGAGGATTCCTCTAGTCATGAAGAATCATTTAGCAAAAAGACATCATAAGAGATTTTTCTATGTCTTCAGTCAGAGCCACATATGAACTGTTCCATTCGATAAAACTTTCATGCTTTTAAAGTGCTAAAAAGAAGTTTCCCAAAGTTTTTCTACCAGAGCCAACTAGGTTCTTAGCTCTGTGATGCAAAAGACTATGTCTTATCATTAGTGTGCCCACATATCATAACCTAACGTGATTTTTGGAACAAATACTGTTGAACAAATGAATGAACAACGAATCCTTGGATCTTCTTTGCTAATTTAGTCCAATGTATAAACTTTACCGTTAGGTGTCTATATTAAACGATCTGCTCAATTTCACTGAAAGAAAAACAATGGATATTTTAACAAATGAGAGCCTATGAAAATGAAAATTACCACTTCTTTTCCTATGAACCAAGAGAAGGCTTTGAACTGTAGTTTAAGGAACGTTTATTAACCATGTGCAGGATCATTTTCTGACTCAAGATATTGATCTATGTATTTCTAGACTTTCTGATGATGCTTTATAACTAGGAAGAATGCGTCAAGCTAAACAAACACACAGCTCACTGTAAATACAATTCTTGAATTCTTTGCCCTCTTCTTTCTTCTTCATTTTTACTGATATTCGTGCTGAGGACATGTATTTGATTCTATCTACAGTAACAAACTGAGAAACAAAAGCAACTCCAGAGAAACACAGCAGCAAAAAAAAATAACAAACCTCACATGCCCTCTTCTTTCTCTTTCTTTCTTTCTTTCTTTCTTTCTTTCTTTCTTTCTTTCTTTCTTTCTTCCTTCCTTCCTTCCTTCCTTCTTTCTTTCTTTCTTTCCTTCCTTCCTTCCTCCCTCCCTCCCTCCTTCCCTTCCTTTCTTTCTTTCTTTTTCTTTAGGCCACGCCACATGGCAGGCATGTGGGATTTTAGTTCCCCAACCAGGGATCGAACCTGTGCCCCCTGCAGTGGAAGTGAAGAATCTTAACCACTGGGCTGCCAGGGAAGTCCTTACATACTTTAGGCCACACCACATGGCAGGCATGCGGGATTTTAGTTCCCCAACCAGGGATCGAACCTGTGCCCCCTGCAGTGGAAGTGAAGAATCTTAACCACTGGGCTGCCAGGGAAGTCCTTACATGCCCTCTTATTTGCCTTTTTAATTATTAAAAGTTAATTTAAGGGGTTTGAATCAAGATAGCAGAGTAAGAGGATGTGTAGCTCACCTCCCCCATGAACACATCAAAAATACATCTACATGTGGAACAATTATCACTGAAAACTAACTGGAAACTGGCAGGACTCCTGTACAACCAAGGCTGTAGCGATCAGGTCGAGACCTGTGCCCATAGAAGAAGACTCAGAGAAAAATAGAGATTATGCGGGTGGACGCCCACCCTGTGGAGTGAGTGGTCTGAGCCACAGATTGAGTGCCCCAGTCCTGGGGTTTTATGTGGAGGAGACAATGCCACTTGGCTGGTTGGAGGGCCACTGAGACAAACAGGAGGGCTGAGGGAAGCCTAGACTACGCTCATGACGAGTGTGCACGCTGGCTTGCCCCCAGGCAAGGTGGAGAGAGGTCTGCTCTAGCAGCTGCCGGGTTTCTCACAACCTCCTTGCCAGGTACCCCAGTCCAAGCGGAGCGAAAGCTCTGGTGCTGCTCACTCCATGTCACAGTGTGGGATGTAGAGGTGACCTGGTGCCACAGCAGCGTCTGAGTGGGTAGGTAGCAGCCATCGCTTACTCAAGCAGCACGTCAGAAGTGTTTCAGATCTCTGACGCAGCTGTTCCACCATAGCCCATCCCCTGATACACACTGAGACTCCATGTGGGTCCCACTTGCACTGCAGAGCCTGGGGGCAGTGATCGGCTGTGAGGGACAAAGGGGACTTGCCCCAGAGGCTGCATTTGAGTGGAGCGGCAGGTAACTGCACAGGCAGTGCATCAGACCTCTGTCTGTGGCCGACATGAGCCAAGAGCCTGCACAGGCCCCACTTGCTTCAGCCCTCCACCCCTCTGGGGCGGAAAGGAGGGGTGGAGAGGAGAGGAAAAAACACACACTTACAGGGAAAAGAGCCAGCATGAACCCGACCCTCAGGGCTTCTGCTCCAGCAACTTGGGGTCAGACTCTGCCCCCGATACAGTGGTGATGGCCACCAAGCAGAGGGGAAGCCCTGTCTCACACCCAACTTCAGCTCTAGCCACTCCATCTCCAGCCCCACCTCCTACCTATGTGACAGCTGCCAGCACTCGCTGAGGAAGGCTGTGACTTGCATCCACATCAAATCCAGCTCTCCCAGCAAAGGCATAGGCCACATGCCGTCTGTATAGGGATGCTCCCACATAAGGACACCCCTTCAAGACTGAAATAAGTAACTGTTTCACCTGAATTCATAGAGGCAGGGAAAGCTGAGCAAAACAAAAAGACAGAGGAACTACTCTCAATTGAAAGAGCAAGAGTAAACCCCTGAAAAAATAAACAACAAGACAGAAATAAACAATTTACCAGATAAAGAATTCAAAGCATTGGCAACAAAAATATTAACTGAATTAGGGAAAAGAATTGATGCACACAGTAAACACTTTAACAAGGAACTAGAAAATATAAAAAAGACCCAATCAGAAATAAAGAACTCAATAGCTGAAATAAAAAACACACTAGAAGGAATGAATAGGAGACTAAGATACAGAAGAATGCATAAGTAATCTGGAAGATAGAGTAATGGAAATCACACAATCAGAACAGCAAAAAAGAAAAACAAAATTTAAAAAATGAAAACAATTTAAGAGATCTCTAGGATCTAATTAAGCATACCAACATTGTCATTATAGGGGTCCCAGAAGGAGAAGAGAGAAGGGGATCAAAAATGTATTTGAGTTAATTATGACAAAACTTCTCAAACCTGAAGATGGAAACAGATATCCAGCTTCAGGAAGCACAGAGAGTCCAAAAAGCAATGAACCCAAACAGACCCACAGCAAGACATGTAATTAATATGACAAAAGTTAAAGATAGAGAATTCTAAAAGCAGCAAGAGAAAAACAAAGAGTCATATACAAGGGAATCCTCATAAGGCTGTCAGATGATTTCTCTATAGAAACTTCACAGGCCAGAAGGAAGTGGCATAATATATTCAAAGTGCTGAAAGGGAAAAACCTGCAACCTAGGATACCAGCAAGAATATCATTTGGAATAGAAGGAGAGATAAAGAACTGCTTAGACAAGCAAAAACTAAAAGAGTTTGTCAATTCTGAACCTACCCTAAAAGAAATGTTAAAGTGTTTTCTCAAGTAGAAAAGAAGTAAAAATCTATAGAAAATGGAAAATCCCACTAGGAAAGGCAAATATATAGTAAGAACTGAGGATCAACCACTTAAATAAGCCAATACAAAGATTAAAAGACAAAAAATTGTAAAAACTGTAACTACAATAAATGGTTAAGGGATAAACACATGAAGATGTAAAATATCACATTAAAAACACAAAATGTGTAGGAGGGGGGTAAAAAAAGTAGATCTTTTAGAATATGTTTGAATTTAAATGATGACCAGTTTAAAACAGTAGATATACTTATAGGTCAACATATATGAACCCAGTGGTAACCACAAATCAGAAACCTACTAGAGATAAACAAAAACTGAAAAGAAAGGAACTACTGAAGAAAATCATCAAACCACAAGGGAAGAAACAAAAGGAAGAAGAAATGAACAGAGAAGAACTGTAAAAACAACCAGAAAACAAGTAATAAAATGGCCATAAGTACATAACTATCAATAGTTACTTTGAATGTCAATGGACTAAATGCTCCAGTCAAAAGACATAGGGTAAAAAAATAATAATAACAAGAGCCAAACTTATAGTAATAGAGAGTAGAATGGTGGTTACCAGAGGCTAGGATGTGGGGGGAAAGGGCAGATTAAAAAAATAAGGAAAAATGGTGGTTGTCAGGGGTTAGAGGGAGGGGGTAATGGGGAGTTAGTGCTTAATGGGTACAGAGTTTCAGTTTTGCAGGATGGAAAGAGTTCTGTGGTTGGATGGTGTTGATGCTTGCACAGCAAGATGAATGTACTTAATACCACTGAACTGTACACTTAAAATGGTTAAGGTGGTACATTTTATGTTATGTGTATTTTACCACAATAAAAAATTGGACACACAGAAAAGACATAGGGTGACTGACTGGATTAAAAAATAAGACCTTTTTATATGCTGCTTACAAGAGACTCATTTCAGAGCTAAAGACACACACAGAGTTTAAGTGAGGGGATGAATAAAGATATTTCAGCAAACAAAACTGACAAGAAAGCAGGGGTAGTAAAACTTACATCAGACAAAATAGACTTTAATACAAAGGCTATAACACACAAAAGACAAAGAAGGGCATAATATAATAAAAGGATCAATGCAAGAGGAGGATATTACACTATTTAACATATATGCACCCAATACAGGAGCACCTAAATATATTAAGAAAATACTAACAGACATAACAGGAGAAATCAACAATAACACAGTAATAGTAAGGGACTTTAACACCCCACTTACATCAATGGACAGACCATCCAGACAGAAAATCAATAAGGCAGCACAACAGACCAATTGGACTTAGTAGATATCTACAGGACAAAAACAGCACAGTACAAATTCTTTTCAAGTGCACATGGAATGTTCTCCAGCGAAGATCACGTGCTAGGCCACAAAACAAGTCTCAACTAATTTAAGAGGACAGAAATTATATCAAGCATTTTTTTTCCAAGCACAACAGTATAAAACTAGAAATCAATTACAGATAGAAAAATGGGAAAAGAACAAACACATAGAGACTAAACAACATGCTACTAAAAACCAATGGGTCAATGAAGAAATCAAAGAGGAAATCAGAAAATACCTCAAGACAAATGAAAGTGGAAACACAGCACTCCAAAATCTATTGGATGCAGCAAAAACAGTTCTAATAGAGAAGTTTATGGCAATACAGGCCTTCCTCAAGAAACAAGAAACATGTGAAATAAACAACCTAACCTACCACCAAAAGTAATTAGAACAAACAAAGCCCAAAATCAGCAGAAGGAAGGAAATAATAGGATCAGAAAGAAAGAAATAATACAGAGATATAAAAAAACAATAGAAAAGATCAATGAAACCCAGGAGCTGTTTTTTTTGAAACGATAAGCAAAATTGATAAACCATTAGCCAGGCTTGCCAAGAAGAAAAGAGGATACAAATAAACAAAATAAGAAATGAAAAAGGAGAAATAACAACTGATACCACAGAGATACAAAAAAGCCATAAGAGAATACTACAAATAGTTATACACCAACAAACTACACAACCTAGAAGAAATGGACAGATTTCTAAAAACATACAATCTGCCAAGACTGAATCAAGAAGAAACAGATGATTTGAACAGACTGATCACCAGCAGTGAAATTGAATTTGTAATAAGAAAACTACCAGCAAACAAAAGTCCAGGACTGGGCAGCTTCACGTGGGAATTCTACCAAACATATAAAGAAGAGCTAATACCTATCCTTCTCAAACTATTCCAAAAATTGAAAAGGATGGAATACTCCCCAAATTCATTCTATGAGGCTGCCATTACCCTGATGCCAAAACCAGACAAGACATTATAAAAAGAGAAAATTACAGGCCAATATTTTTGATTAATACAGATGCAAATATCCTGAATGAAATATTAGCAAACTGAATCCAACAATCTATAAAAAGGATCATACACCATGATCAAGTTGGATTTATTCCAGGGATGAAAGGATGGTTCAATATTTGCAAATCAATCAATATGATACACCACATTAACAAAAGGAAGGATACAAATCACATGTTCATCTCAGTAGATGCAGAAAAAGCAATTGAAAAAATTCAACATCCATTCATGATAAAAACTCTCATCAAAATGGGTACAGAGGGAACATATCTCAACATAATAAAGGCCATTTATGACAAATCCACAGCTAACATCATACTCAAAGGTGAAAAGCTGAAAGCCTTTCCTCTAAATTCAGGAACAAGACAAAGATGCCCACTCTTGCCACTTCTAGTATTGAAAGACCTAGCCACAGCAATCAGATAAGACAAAGAAATAAATTCAAATTGGAAGGGAAGAAGTCAAACCGCCACTATTTACAGATGACATGATACTTTTTATAGAAAAACCAAAAGTCTCTACCCCAAAACTATTAGAAATAATGAATTCAGCAAAGTTGCAGGATACAGATTAACATACAGAAATGTGTTGCTTTTCTATACACCAATAATGAATTATCAGAAAGAGAGAGTGAAAAATAATCTAAGATCACATCAAAAAGAATAAAATACCTGGGAATAAACTCAACCAAGGAAATGAAAAACCTATACTCTGAAAACTATAAAACACTGACGAATGAAACTGAAGATGATACAAAGAAATGGAAAGATATCCCATGCTCTTGGATTGGAAGAATTAATATTGTTTAAATGGCCATACCACTGAAAGCAATCTACAGATTTAATACAATCTCTATCAAAATACCCATGACATTTTCCACAGAATTAGAACAAATAATCCTAAAATTCATATGAGATCACAAAAGACCTTGAGTTGCCAAAACAATCTTGAGAAAAAAGAACAAAACTGGAGGTATCACCCTCACAGACTTCAGACTCTACAACAAAGCTACAGTAATCAAAACAGCATGGTAACAACAACAAAAAAAACCCAGCATGGTACTGGCACATAGACACGTAGATCAATGGAACAGAATAGAGAGCCCACACCTAGGTTAATTAATCTATGACAAAGGAGGCAAGAATACGCAATGGAGAAAAGACAGTCTCTTCAATAAGAGGTGCTAGGAAAACTGGACAGCTACATGTAAAACAATGAGATTAGAACATTTCCTTACACCATGTATAAAAATAAAATCAAAATGGATTAAAGACCTAAATGTAAGACCTAAAACTCCTAGAAGAGAATGTAGGCAGAACACTCTGACATAAATCGTAGCAATACTTTTTTTGGATCTGTCTCTTAAGGAAAAAGAAATAAAAGCAAAAATAAACAAATGGGACAAATGGGATCTAATTAAACTTAAAAACTTTTGCACAGCAAAGGAAACCATAAACAAAATAAAAAGACAACCTATGGAATGGGAGAAAATATTTGCAAATGATATTACCAAAAGGGGTTACTATCCAAAATACATAAACAACTCGTACAACTCAGTATCAAAAAAAACAAAACACCCAATCAAAAAATGGGCAGAAGACCTGAATAGACATTTTTGCAAAGAAGACATACAGATGGCTAATAGGCACATGAAGAGATGCTCAACACTGATGATTATTACAGAAACGCAAATCAAGACAACAATGATACCATCTCATACGTGTCAGAATGGCTATCATCAAAAAGTCTACAAATAACAAATGTTGGTGAGGATGTGGAGAAAAGGAAACCCTTGTACACTGTTGGTGAGAATGTAAATCGGTGCAGCCACTATGGAAAAGGGTAATGTGGGTTCCTCAAAAAACTAAAAATAGAACTACTACATGATCTAATAATTCCTGTACTGGGTATATAGCCAAAGAAAATGAAAACACTAATTTGAAAAGATACATGCACCCCAACGTTCATGGCAACATTATTTACAATAGCCAAGATAAGGAAGCAATCTAAGTATCCATCAATAGACAAATGGATAACGAAGATGTGATACACACACACACACACACACACACACACACATTTGCGTGCACACACACAATGGAATATTACTCAGCCACAAAAAAGAATGAAATTCTGCCATCTGTTGGAACGTGGATGACCCTAGAGGGTATTATGCTTAGTGAAATAAGTCAGACAGAGAAAAAAAAATACTGTATGATATCACTTACATATGGAATTCAAAAAATAATACAAATGAATGTATATAGCAAAACAGAAACAGACTCACAGATATAGAAAACTAACTAGTAGTTACCAGTGGATAAAGGGAAGAGGCGGGATGATAGGGGTCAGGGATTAAGAGATACAAACCACTAGTATAAAACAGATAAGCAACATGAATATATATTTCAGCACAGGGAATTATAGCCATTATCTTGTAATAACTTTTAATGGAGTATAATCTGTAAGAATACTGAATCACTATGCTGTACATGTGAAACTAATATAATATTGTAAATGAATTACGCTTCAATTTAAAAAGAATAATTAGGGCTTCCCTGGTGGCGCAGTGGTTGAGAATCTGCCTGCCAATGCAGGGGACACGGGTTCGAGCCCTGGTCTGGGAGGATCCCACATGCCACGGAGCGACTGGGCCCGTGAGCCACAATTACTGAGCCTGCGCGTCTGGAGCCTGTGCTCTGCAACAAGAGAGACCGTGATAGTGAGAGGCCTGCACATCGCGATGAAGAGTGGCCCCCGCTTGCCGCAACTAGAGAAAGCCCTCGCACAGAAACGAAGACCCAACACAGCCATAAATAAATAAATAAATAAATAAATTTAAAAAAAATAAAAAATAAAAAAATAAATAAAAAGAATAATTAAAAAGTAAACCCACTCTTTGTTATTTCCCATGATGTAGGAAAGCTATGCTGTGAAAAACGTCCGAAGTAATACTAGAAAGTAAAACAATTCTGACATAAAGTTAAAACATTTTACATCATAGGTATATTCCTAGTTATCCTGATTGAACTAATGCTAAATATAAAATGAGAATCACATCAGTCAAGTGTAGTTAGAAATAATGGGTGGTAGAGAAAAACTACCAATGACTTACAAAGTGGATAATCTACAGTTGAATAATTGAGAGATGATTTGATATCAGATCCAGATCAATGACTCTATGGAGAGTGAATCCTACTTTATTTCACAAAATATTTATTTTTGATAAATTGTATGGTGTTCTTTAATGCTAGTTTAAAAAAGTCTCTTCATTAAGGTGAATGTTTTGAGGGTTAATAAAAAAGTGAAAGCTAATTTTTAAGAAGTTACTAAATGAAAAAGTGTTTCTTACTTAAACTAATATGTAATCCCCAGCTAATTCTGTGATTTTAAAAATTCTGTGATAATTTAAAATAAACTTGTATTTTAACTCCTTTATCTCAGAAGGAACTTTATAGGTATGAGATACTCACCTAAAAGTGCATTTTTTCCATGATCATCTGGTAGAAATCGCTTGTCTACAGCACACACTAGGATGTGTTCAGGAAGATTGGGAGACTTGGCCCCCACCAGGAGGAATCCTGCTGGGATGTCGATTTGTTCCATACACAGAGATACCAAACGCAAATCCTTTCCTGCTTGACAAAAACCTACAAACCAGTAAAAAAGGACACAGTGGAATGTTTAGAGAGTTTATAACTCCTCATCACCCATTTGGAGAGTTGATTACCTGTGGGAATCACTATTAAGGACTAAATTTAAAGTCCATGTACTCCAACCAAAGACACATCTATCATATATGCTCCTCTGAGCAGAGCTAAAAAGACAGAGACACTAAAAGGAGGTATTTCCAACTGTTTTAGCCAACACTGATGACTTTATATTTTCTGATCCACAAGTAAGCAAATGATAAATACACAGCAAACTCTGAAAAACATGGAATTTTTAGGTGCACATAATATAGTATTTTTACTTTCAATGCAAATTCACTTCTCTAAATGGAGACAATCATAGAACACAGATGTTCTCCATTTCATATAGGAAGAGACTGAAGCTCCGAGTTTGGTGAATCATAAATGAATGGATCAGAACTAGAACTCAGAACTGTTTAGGTTACTTGCACTAGGTAAGACATGACAAAACCTTACATATCAATTTACATTCCCACCAATACTGCAAGAGGGTTCCCTTTTCTCCACACCCTCTCCAGCATTCATTGTTTGTAGATTTTTTGATGATGACCAGTTTAAAAAAAAAACCACCTTACATAACCACTTTGTAACCATAATGTATTACATTAATTCATTAGTTCATCATTTATTAAAAATGATTTGCAACAGATGCTGTCCTAGGCCTGGGGATAGAGCTGAACAAAGTATACCTTCCTCTAAGAACTCACTTGTAGTAAATTAGAAGAATGTATAAGGAACTGATAATTACAAAACAATATTACAGAGGACAGCTATGTTCTGCTACAAAGCACCAATCTCCACATCTTCTGGGAAATGATTCCCACCACTCTAGTTATGTGATTTCCCTGGACAGCTGTGATATTCCAGATTGAGCTGGAGCTGGCACCCAGTTCAAGATGGGCCACTGGAATATCCCACCTTTCTGGTCATGGCTGATCAGTCCAGGTGTGGGTACCCGACATAAACCAGGACAATGGAAGATGGACACCTAACTCTCACACACAAACCTGAGGAGACCACCATCATTATTACCCAATACAAAGTGCGCCAGAACCATGCTAGGTTCTCCCAGCATCAATTCATATTATGATGTTAACCAAATGCCAAGAAACAGTTGGATGCCATCAGTTAGTATATGAGAAATAAAAAGAAAACAACATCCAAACATTGTATGAAGCTATGGTGCATAGGAATCTGCTGTATGGTCTGGATAATTAAACCTCAAAAGCAGACACAATGAATTACAAAAAGCAAGAAATCAAAGACTAGAATGATAAAGACACTGGGCTTCAACCATTTCAAGCTTGTAGATCCCCTTTTAACATTAAAAAATTCAAATGTAACTTCTAGTGTTCACAAATTGAGAAAAATAATATCAAAATGTTATTGTGAACTCTAACAATTTAAATGAATCTGTATTTTATTATTCACAATATCATCTATATTTATTTGGACAATAGTCATTTATACATGAGTCATATTATTTATTCAGTTTACAAACATACTTTGGAGCCTATAGATACATAGAACCCTTAAAAAAATCTGCTGTCCCCACCCCCATTAAGGGACAAAACTCACAGGTTTGAAAGTTGGGAGATGATGATGATGACGATGATGATACTAGTGGCAGTTAAAATTTATGGAGTGCTTAACATAAGACAGGTACAGTGCTAAACACTGCAGAGATTTTCTCATTTAATTCTGTCAACAACTCTAGCTAGTTATCACTATCTCTTTTTCATATATGGAGAAAATGAGGCTCAGAAAGGTGAGAGTATTTGTCCAAGGTTACAGAATGAGTCCCATAATGTCCAGTGATGTAAGACATGGAAACTTTGCTATATAAGAACAGGTAAAAAGCTTATTATTCAACTTGGCCAAAAAAAGCACTTAAGAATAGTTATAATCCAGAGCTAAAGCCTGGAGGGGTGAACACAGACTTTTTCATGAAATTCTGAAATACTAAATCTAGGGGCATTTTAAAGTCTTAAAAGGAGCATTAATTTTTTTAATCAAAGGAATTATTAATTTGTGTAGAGACAGTAAACCTAGAAACATATCTCCCCTAGGAGGTAGCACCTTTATTATGACTTTCTCCAAAAGGCAAAACATAAAATACCCTCCCAAATGGTGTAGAAAATTCAATGATGAGAGGTTTATGATTACCTATTGATGGAAACAGGATGCTTGAGGAGCTTTCTCTGTCACTAAGTAGTAGTGCTACAACCTTTCTAAACTTTCAGTCATTCCATAATAGAAAGAATAGACAAGTCTGTACCAATCTGTACCAAGTTGCAAATTATCACAAGCTTTTTAGAACATCAGAGCTATATGGAACCTCAAGGTCATCTGATAACAGGATTTTCCAACAAGTAGTTATCAAAATCCCAGCGATTCATAAAGGTATTCCATGATACTTGGGAACTATAAGTGAAACTAAAATAGATAACATTACCAATTTCTGAAAACTAATAAATAATTATTCTAATATCCTACTTTCACTTTATTATTATTATTTTTTTTAATATATTTATTTATTTATTTTTGGCTGCATTGGGTCTTAGTTGCTGTGTGTGGGCTTTCTCTAGTTTTGTCGAGTGGGGATTACTCTTTGTTGCAGTGCACAGGCTTCTCATTACGGTGGTTTCTCTTGTTGTGGAGCACGGGTTCTAGGGCACACGGGCTTCAGTAGTTGTGGTTCGCGGGCTCTAGAGCACAGGCTCAGTAGTTGTGGTGCACAGGCTTAGTTGCTCCGCGGCATGTGGGATCTTCCTGGACCAGGGCTCAAACCTGTGTCCCCTGCATTGGCAGGTGGATTGTAACCATTGCACCACCAGGGAAGTCCCTAATATCCACTTTTAAAACAGAATGTTCTAAGTGCTTTCCATGCTACACATGTAGAGGTAGTGGAAATCAGCTGAACGAACTCAGGACTCACTCAGCTGAACCCCATATCAACGTGTGGTTTTGATTATTACACATTTAAAAATTGATTTTATTATCAGTCACATGTATTGATGTGTTGCTTAATTTATATACCCATAATGGGCTGTTGGCTAATAATGGGAAGCTTAGGGAACACGGATTTGATGGACACAGTCATTTTATAAATGTACCTAACATGCTCTCTGCTAGATATGAAAGTTATATTCAACCCTAAACCCCACTCATCAAATTATAAAGTTACATAAAATGGGGCTTCCCTGGTGGTGCAGTGGTTGAGAGTCCGCCTGCCGATGCAGGGGACATGAGTTCGTGCCCCGGTCTGGGAAGATCCCACATGCCGCAGAGCGGCTGGGCCCGTGAGCCATTGCTGCTGAGCCTGCGCGTCCACAGCCTCTGCTCCGCAACGGGAGAGGCCACAGCAGTGAGAGGCCCGCGTACCGCAAAATATATATATATATATATATACAATTTGGCTTTTCATGTAAGAGGGAAAAGGCTACCTCTTTCAGCAGCATGTTATTTGTAGAGAAATTCTGCAAACAAAAGCCTGAAACATTTTCATCACGTAGAGCAAAAATTATAAAAATAAATTAGTACATCCTTTTAATCCTAAAACATACAAACCCCAAAATTTGGGTATTAAAAGTAAATTTTGAAAAAAAAAAAAAAAGTAGATTTTGACTCTTTTTTTGATACTGGGAAATATTTAAATACACTTGGCCCCCCTTCTCCACCCTCCAAAAAGTATAACATTTTATTTTTGAATTTGTCAACAAAACATGCTTTTCCTTACACAACCAATTTAAAGTAAATTAAACAGCAATGATTGAATGATAAAATGTAGGCAATATTTTCTCATGCATGAATAATATGAGTATATATATATTTTCAGAGTATATTAATATACTAATCTAAAATAAATATTTTCTACTTAAAATCTATTCTTTATCACATGCCATATAGTGACAGAATTCGTTTTTAAATTCCTAAGGGGTTCAAAAGATTATGTATTACTATAAGAGAGATTTGTGAGTCAAAGATTGGGTAACACTAATCTATCCCAATCTCTTTAGTATGTAAATGAGGAAGCTAGGGCCCATAAAGGTTAAGAAAACAGCCCAAGGTCAAATACCCAGCAACCCACCAAGTTGGGACCCAGGTCTCTTGACTCCAGGTTACAGTCTCCTTCGTCCTCGTTAATATCGCTCTGACTCACAGAATGCTTCACCTTCCCTGGTCTGATGTAGGACCCTCTCCTATAGCTTCTTCCTTGCCTATCCTTGCTGAGTCTCATCACTCAACTTTCCAGGCTGAATCCTGGGGGGTACTTGACACAGTAGCCCCTGCCAGCCATGGGCTGTGTCAGCATCCACCTCTCTCACACCTGCTGATGAATCCTTAAAATTCATGGTTTTGCAAGTTCCAAAGGTGTCCCTTGATTAGAGAGTGACATTTCTGATGAGCTTTCTCAAAGCAATACATTGCAGCCAAAGGGAGATTAAGGGGGAAAAGTACAATTTCAGTTTTGGGCTAAACAGGGATAGAGTAGAGAAGACACAGTCAGTGTGGAAAATATCTGAAGAAAGCAGGATTTTCTCTGGAAGAAAGATGATTTCAGAGTGATTTCTGTGGTATAATGAAAACTACACAGTCCACTCAAATTAAGAAGCACAAAGGGGCTTCCCTGGTGGAGCAGTGGTTGAGAGTCTGCCTGCCGATGCAGGGGACACGGGTTCGTGCCCCGGACCGGGAAGATCCCACATGCCGCGGAGCGGCTAGGCCCGTGAGCTATGGCCGCTGAGCCTGCGCGTCCGCAGCCTGTGCTCCGCAATGGGAGAGGCCACAACAGTGAGAGGCCCGCATACCACAAAAAAAAGAAAAGAAGCACAAATCGCTTTCAGTGCTACAGCATTTGAAGGTTTTCCCATTTATGATATGAGGACACCTAGAGGTGAAAAGTAATAATTATTAATGACGATTCTAGGAGAAGAACGTTTTTCTCATAGAAGGAGGAAGCAAACCTCCTCTTAAAATTTTTTTTCAGAAAGTGCTTGTGACAATGAAAAGAGAAAATGTCCTATTTTATCCTAAAGAAAACCGTAATCATGGGAGCATATAAAAGGGGCACAGGAACCAACTGAAATTGCTACCAATGGCCAAAACTGGAAAAATTGGAGAAAAAAATAAAATAAAGTAGTATTGGATTATAACCCAAAACATAAAATAAATATTCATAAGTGTATAATGATATAAATAAATGACTATAAATTAATAAATGAGGGAGAAGAGACAAATTTCCATGCAGTAGAATTCCAAATAATGTATTAGATACTCTGCCCTCAAGATGTGGAGCATAACTCCGTATTCCTTAAGTGTGGGCTGAGTGCAGTGACTTTCTTCCACAGTATGGTAATGGGGGTGGGGTGGGGGGAGAGAGGAGATAACACTATCTCAGCCAGGTGATCAAGGTCAACATCAATAGTCATAAATCATGTTGATAGTACGTACCCTTGATATAGTATGATGAAAATGGCACTTTACCTCTGTGATCTTCCTCCCCCAAACCCATAACCCCAGTCTAATCAGGAGAAAAACATCAGACAAACTCCTATAGAAGGTCTGCTAGAATATACCTGACCTATAATCCTGAAAACTGTCAGGGTCAGCCAAAACGAGGGAAGTCTGAGAAACTGTCACAGCCAAGAGGAGCCTAAGGAGACATAACAACTAAATCTAATGTAGTATCCTAGATGGGATTCTGGAACAGAAAGAGGACATTAGGTAGAAACTAAAGAACACAAATAAACTATGGACTTTCATTATTACTAAAATTACTAGGAATGTGACATGCTAACAATAGGGCAAACTGTGGGGATATATAGCAACTGTAGTATTTTAGCAATTTTTCTGTAAATCTAAATCTGTTCTTAAAGTCTAACAAAGAACAGACTTGTGGTTGTCAAGGAACGGGGAGGGATGGATTGGGAGTATGGGGTTAGCAGATGCAAATTATACGTAGAATGGATAAACAACAAGGTCCTACTGTATAGCACAGGGAACTGTACTCAGTATCTTGTGATAAACCATAATGGAAAAGAATATATATGTGTGTGTGTGTATATATATATATATATATGTATAACTGAATCACTTTGCTGTACAGCAGAAATTAACACAAGGTTATAAATAAACTACACTTAAATTTTTTTTAAAGTCCATTTTTAAAATGTCCTGTTTTACCTTCTTGCCTTCCAGTTAATCACCAGCACAAGCCACACAGGTGATTTAACTAAGAGGAAAGAGGATAGATGAGAAAGAAAAGGCAAGGCTGAGTCCGGGAACAGGGTCATGAAGAAATCAATCCAATGCCAGAAATGGTTGCAAAGTCAAGGAAAATTTCCTGAGTTCACTTTGTAGTTAGTTTGAGAATATGCTCACAAGGGTCTGGACTGTTTCCTCCAAACCTTCGTTCTTGTGATTCAGATCAGCTAATTATATACAAAATATATCATCAGGGATCCCCAGTTAAGAAAAATATATATTATGCAAAGAGCAATATTTAATTTAGTTTTTTAAAAAGATTGAAAATAAGCTCTGTGTGTCTCTAAAGAAGTAGCTAAAGAATCTATGAAATGTGATTATATTTCAAGACCTATAGGACCCAAATATCTGGTGTAGCAGGTAGTTCAATTTCCCCACTATTAGAAATATGTCAGAAAATTAATATAATAAATATTAAATCTCAATTAAAACCTAAGACAAAATAAGAAGTAACCTTATTACTCCTCTCTAGGGTAATTTTAAATTATATCTGAACTAATCCTGAAAGAAAGATAGGATCTTTCTTTTAAAGGCTACTGGAGGACCTGGGGAAAAGTACCCTAAATGTGTGGGGGGGGTGTAAGCCTATTTACTGTAGTCAAGGAAAGAAAAGTACGTTATGGGGCACACAAATAATTTATTTGACAAACTTGCCCCTACTCTCAAACGCATTTTCTGGGAGTAATACTGACATGCTGCCTTAAAAGCAAGACTCTTGCAGCAAGTGATTTTAATTTTAAAGGGGAGCCATAGTACAGAGCCCTTCTTTGTAAACCTCATCTGCATTTCCTTAATAGCCAAGGTTTTCACTTCACAGAACCAGATTTTGCATTCTCCAATTATCTCCAGCTTGAAGGTTACAGAGTAATCTAAATGGGGGAGGGGAACGTTTACTGAAACAGCTGTAAACACAAACTAATCAAAGCAGTATTTGGAGGCCTAAAATCTGGCGGCCCTTTACCCCTTTAGACGATCAACTGCCTCCCAGCAGGGTAGGAACCTACCAATAATTTACATAAGAAATTAGCAACCAGATTTTACATCTGAATGGCACCCCCAGAAGCCCATGGGGTGTTAAGTATCTGCTTATCTAAATTGCCTCTAAAAATAGCTTTACCTTCCTTTAAGTCTTAGGAGTCTTAGGTAAATAGAGGATTTCCCATGAAGAGGAGGTGGTATGCTGAAACAAATCCAGGCACTGTATTGCTCTATTTCACTGTCATTTTCATAAGGAAAAATTCAGGGCTGTTCTGCCTTTGAGAGAGAGGACTCTTAGAACTACCTTAGAATGAGCCAAGCTGGAAGAGCTATGGGCAAACTATAAACTATCAAATTATGAACTAATTAGAAATCAGGCTGGGATGGCCAGAAAACAGCACCGTATGCCACTAAATGGAGGTAAGTGAGTATAATTTAAGTTGTTACATCACCAAAACCATGAAATACTGAAAACATTTTATGTAGGATTTTCTTTTTAAAAGTGTGGTTAAAGCCTTGGTAGAAGAGGAAGTTGAAGATAAATAAAGTGGGATTATCAAAATATGTTCATTTTAATCTTCTAGAGGTAACAGTATACTGGATGAATTTTCAAAATATATGGAAAAGGTAAA
This sequence comes from Neophocaena asiaeorientalis asiaeorientalis, assembly GCF_003031525.2. Lineage (NCBI taxonomy): Eukaryota > Metazoa > Chordata > Mammalia > Artiodactyla > Phocoenidae > Neophocaena > Neophocaena asiaeorientalis. The sequence continues at coordinate 4,167,383 of NW_020174563.1, forward strand.
TATTAAAACACCTGATATCTCTGTAATTGTTTTGAGAGTGGAACAGAAAGACGTAGAAAGAGAGATCACTAAAATAAAGTTTCTGAAAGAGTCACATTCTTGCAGGAAGCACCTGGAGCATTGAAAAAGTCCTGAGCTAGGTCTAGGCTTGCCTCTGCCACATACCATCTCAGAGAAGTCATTCAATTGCTGTGAATCTCAGTCTCTTCATCTACAAGATGGGGTGATAATGCTTGTCTTTCTTAATAGACACCTGCTATGAAATCACAGGCAATAATGTGAGTGAAAGCATAATCATTCCTCATTCCTTTCTGTAATTACTGGTTTCCAGCCTTGAGCACCCCATGCAGTGACTGGAAACTAGCCAGACAATATTAGAGGAATTGGAAAAAAAAAAAAAAAGGCAACCCACCATCTGTAGTGCAAGACCCTTCGGGGGCAGGTTTTTGTGAATAGGGAATTGGTGGGCTATTTGAATCAGACATTTCTTCATCATCTTCGTCATCTTCCATTTCATTTACTGTTAGATTGTTAGAAAAATCCAGGCTTCCATTTTGAGTGTAGCGGTGTACCAAATCTTTATCCAGATCCTCCACCTTGGGTTTTACATCTGGGTAAGCAAATAAATCATAGCTAACTTAATAAAAATGCTTGTGGGAAAATAACCAAAAGAAAAATTCATAGTTCTGAAAAATATCTGAGGACAGGGAGACTGGCATTGACTAACATTTAACCCATTTATTTCAGATACCCCCAGATTTGGAGATCCCACTTCTATTAAAAGGAGTCTAGAAATGTGTGGGATTGAGAAACTTACCTGCAGATGAGAAAGGATGCTGGTCAGGGTCCAAGTAAAGCTGGGAAAAAATTGGTCGTGGTACCACACTACTACATCTGAGAGAGGCTTCTATGGAGTTGTGGAGAGCTTCTTCAAATCGAGCAGATTTCAGTTGCCCAGCATATGAATTCCCCATGGTCTACACTACCTCCCAAGGAAAAAGAGAAAGGAGAAAATTGATACAATTAGAGGGCCATATGTCTGCAAAGTACACAGATAGCTGATATAAACTATACCCATATATCCTAAGATTGGAACTATATGAACTTTACCTATATTTCTTGAGACAACTTATCAATTTATCTGTTACACCACTTTTGCTTCTTGTCTTTAGAATCCAAAGGGGCTTTCAAAAAGCCCCTTTAAGGGATCTTGTATCTGAGGATCAAACCATAATAAGTGCTTTAAGTGACGGTTCTCCAACTAGTAAATCAAGATTGACCTGTCAGTCGTGAAGCTCAGCATGGTGACAATGGGGCCACACCTTCTTAAACTGGTGGGCTGCCAAAACCTCATAGGAACACTATCAGTGGTTTCAGAGTAAATATCAAATTACTTCTCTCTCTACTAAGATCTTATTACCCTAGGAGGGAAAAAGAGTCTTCTCTGGAAAAAAAAATAAAAGCTTTATGATAATACATTTGACAAATTCCTGAAAGCAAGATTTGAGCCTTTTAAAATTCAAAGAACTTGTTCATGTATTATTAGTATTTATTTAAAAAACAATGTTATTTCTTTTGCTTAGTTTGAATCACAGTCTTATTTGGGACCCTTTAGTAAAGTACAGAACAAGAAGTTTTGAAGCAATCGCCTTTATTTCTCATCACTAGTTACAAAAACTTCCATATATATCAATAATAACTAAATTTATTGGGTGCTAAATGTTGGCTATGCTAACGGTTGGTCTGAGGTCCCCAAGACGCTTTCTGGGTTCCATGAGGTCAAAACTCTTTTCAACCTATTATTAGGATATCATTTGCCTTTTTCATTCTCATTCTTTCATACGTTCACAGTGGAATTTTCCAGAGGCTATATGATGTGTGATATTGCAACAGATTGAATGCAGAAGCAGACAGACTACTCTTTTCACTAACTTTTTTTTTGGGAAATACAGTTATTTTTCATGTTATTTATGTTGCTATATAATGGGCTTATGGTTAATTTTTTAAATTAATAAATACTTTGAAATTTTCTTAATTCTAATAAATATAATATACATAAACAAAACTCAATCATTTTTAGGAGTATAAAGGGGTTATGAGATGAAAAGTCTGAGAACTGTTGGGCTAGACAGTATACCAAGCACTTCCCCAAAATTAATTTATTTAATCCTCAGTATTCTGAAGTAGGTATGACCTCTTCCCACTTCATAAATGAAAAAACTGAGGCTTGGAGAAGCCAAGTGACTTGCCCACTATCACCCCACTGGTAAAGGTCAGAACCAGGACTCAATATCTAGATGACAAATCTTGCACTCCTAGAGGATGGGCTCAACTTGGGTAAATCCCATTTCAAGAAACACAATTTTGAGAATATCTTAGCTCCACTTTCCCCATCAAGGAGAGGGGTAGATATTAAATTTCATCTGTATCTCCAACTCTGACTGACTCCCTGGAGGACTATTTGAGAGGACCCTGAGCATGCATCAGGCTCAGCAGGTAAAGGGAGCCAAGATCCAGTAGTGATGACCCATGAGCAGAGAAGGGCTGATGCATACCACATCTCAACCCTCCTCTCAGATTTCCTAGATCACACAAAGGAGCTCCACAGGAGATTTTGGTGGCCCTGAACTGCTTCTATATATAGCAAAGGAGGCTTCTTAACATGATTTCTGGTAGCAGTGAATAGTATACAGAGATTCCCATCAGAGGGTCTCAGTTTATCAAAGCTTTGTTGGAGATTCCTATGATTTGGAGGAAAAGCTGTAATCATATTTTGACAACCTTTCTCAAAGTAGGTAATAAGAAACCAAATGCCATGGATTTAAATTACTAGTTCCTCTTCACAAGAAAAAAACATTTTGTAACTATGTGAGGTGATGGATGTTAACTAAACTAATTGTAGTAATAATTTTGTAATATATACACATATCAAATAGTTATGTTGTACGCCTAAAACTAATACACGTTATATATAAGTTACATACCAGTAAAACTGGAAAAAATAAATTACTAGGTTCTTTCTTACAATAAGTACATACACAAAAGTATACATATAATACCCAATTCAAAGTTGTAAGTGGCAGAAAATCAACAAAGCCCGTCAAATGAAATTTTCCTGAAATACCAAGTTTTTGCCCAAGCTTCTAAAACCCCACCAGTACAACTATAAACATTTAATTTTTCTAAAGCAATTTATTTTTCAACAGAACCACGCATAATCAAAACAGGGTGCGGGTTGGAAGAGAAATATGCTGTGTCTCTAGTTTATGCATCTAAGTCAAAATTGAATAGCCATTTTACCTTTCTTCCTTGTTGAAGGGAGCAAAATACCAGGAACTAGCACTGTCAACCATGGGATTTTTTATTCGTGGAGAACAATGGAATAACTTCAAAGGTGGACCTTTAGCCTTTCTCCAGAGCACCAAATGCCTAGAAATCTTGCCTCTTCTTCATCTATTACCTGCTCAACAAATTATCTTCCTTTCATCATTGAAAACCTACATTCTCCAAGAGATCTTTTTAGTTGAATAAAGAAGTGCCCAATTATACATGGAAGATTGCTTGATCTCAATCCCTTCAATTTAAGCATAGTTTAAGGAGTAATGTGACAGCTACATCAAATGAATATTGTGCTGATTAAAATATTAAAGTAACATAAACATGGGTGATCCAGTTTCACCACCAGAAAACATACACATAATCCTACAAGAGCATAATCCTGAGCAATACTCAGATGAAGCCAACGGGAAGTACCCATGGAACAGTCTTGGGAGAGTAAAAAGAAGGGGCTGACTATTCTAGATGAAAACATAACTGAGCAGTTTTAAAAATGATAATGATAAGGTGAAGAATGACAGAACTGACCCCAAACTTTTTTGGTGCTGAGTATGGAGTTCTTCACTGACAGTTCAATGCTACCCACAGATGGGCAGAGTTCAAAGGAAAAAGCTTTTTTACTGCAGTGTATCCTTAATATCATATGCTGTAATATTTAGGGTCACAGAAATCATTGGCCTTATCCACCTAGATTACCAGCCTTCCTTTCCTCTGAATCTCAAACAGCCCCCAGGGCCTGCAATGACATAGCATCTTACTAAGAGTCAGCGTGAATAAATCTAACTTCAGGTCAGAAAATGGAGAAATACTTTTTAGAATCAGTTGTTAAATGAAATACAAAAAAAACAGACTTGTGAATTCTGTACATATGCAGATATTTTATGTCTCTGGCTGACATTAAGTTTGTGAGACTGCAGTGTATTGCTTTTCCATGTTTTCTTTTATTACTGTGAAATTACACAGGGAAAACTATATTAAATGTTTTGTTACAGTACTACAGACCTCTGAGATGCAAATAGGCACTCTTGGGGTATTGAGGAAATCTCTAAGAAAGGGATGGTACCCAATATGAGCTCCTTCTGCACCACTAATTAATTGCTCAAAATACAAGTGGAATCAAGTACAAACCACCATGACAGTGTGGTTTGGTGCCTCTCTGCTCTAGCCTTTTTCTCTTCTCTACAGAAAGATAGACAAAAGAAGGGCGGAGTAGAACAGGCAGCTTCTATCACTGGTGGCTTTAGGAATAGGGACTGGAGCCGTAAGGAAAAGAGTAGCTTTGGAAACAGGTGCCTGCTAACGCCTCCATCACCTCTCCTCAACTCTTTTTCTGCTGAAAATGGAAAGGAGAAGCAATACACACTGCAAGAAGCTACAACATGATCAGTAATGTTTTTATTCCCTTTTTGTCAGTGGTTTCATGGTTAATAATTGCTGTATTATTAATGCAGTAACTACTTTTATAGTAGTTATTAAGTACACAGGAAACAAGGAGAAAATGTTCCTTTAACCTAACTCTCCAAAGGCTTTTTTAAAGCATCAGATCAGATTTCAGAATATATACATATATATATTCTGATTTTTCAAATGTTCAGTTATATGTGAAGCACATATCACAGTGGTAGGCACCTAGCAGGCAGATGATATAGCTGCTGCTGTCATTATTATTCTTACTAGTGATGGTCATAGTGGTGATGGTAGTAGCAGTAATTGTCATCATTGTTATTGTCAAGAAATGTGAAAGGAAACATTCTTTGTTGAACCATTATAATAATAGTAACATGGAGAACTTACTAACTGCCAGGAAAATACTGTTACTGCCCCCATTTTTAGGAGAACCGAGGCCTAGAGAAGTTAAGGAACTTGCCCAAGGTCATACTATGAGAAAAGGCCAAGAGACAGGAGTGGACTCTAATCAGTTTGTCTACAGCAACAGCTGTCTTAGGCTATCTAATCATGTATGCCATTCAGTTGTTAAAACACCTACAATAATGACCCAACTGGGAAATGGATACTCCATAAAGTACTCCTAAATTGGCAAGCCAAGCCAAGCCAAAATAAATAAATTAATTAATTAAAATCAAGGAAGAAGATTTTTGTTTGCTGATTTGTCCTTGTCTACATATATCATGGCTGCAAGACAAGGCTGAAAAGGGAGTTTGAACGTAGGATATGGGATGAATAGACACAAAACCAAGCAACTATTTAAAAAATTGAAACAAAATAAAAACACCACCTCTCTCTTCAATTAAAAAAACCCAAACCTCACTTTAAATGTTAGATGAGAGGTAAAAATGAACAAAGAGTAAATTACTTCACAAAGAATAACTAAATTGCCCCTCCATATCTTCAGGGATTTGGTTATAGGACCCTGGTGGGTACCAAAATCGGCAGATGCTCGAGTCCCATATATTAAAAGGATAGTACACTCGGCCCTCCGAATAGGCAGGTTGATCGAATCTGTGGATGCAGAACCCTTGGATACAGAGGGCTGGCTGTGCACACATACAGGAGAGGAAGCACAGGCCTGCCCCTAGACTCCAAAGCATCAGATCATTTGGCATCATGTCCCCTGACTTTGGGAATTCTCTTGCTGATACCCGTTTTTCCCCATTGTTTTCAACTTTAGAAGATGCAGTCATGTTTCATTAATCCATTATGTGGCAAATCTAGAAATCAAAAACATTCTTATCAACTCCCTAAAGTATTAGGCATGTTTACATAACTCTTCCTATCTTCCTCCAATCTTTCCCCTTTCTAAAAGAAATTTAATTTTTCTAGTGAAGAAAAGAGAAAGTTCCCTAAAGAATGATAAAAAGAAATGAATTTGAGACTGTATCTTCCTTGTCTTTCTTCTCGCATCCGTGTAATAAGAAGTAGTAGATTTCAGATATTGCCCAATCTATTACTGTTAAAAAGTTAACACAATTTAATTTCAATTGCCCTCATTCATCCATGGTAGGACACAATTTAGGTAGGTAGAAGTCACAAGAAAAAGACTACAATATTGATAATATGATATGAATTTACTAGAAATTTCATAAATACATTTCTTCTTGTAAAGATAATATCAATGCAAGCAGAAAAACGTCTAGAAGTACATAAAATAAACTGTTAATATTTATCTATTGGGGTGGAGTTGTTTTTAACTGATCTTTCTATTTCCTTATTGGTATCTTCCAATTTTTAAAGTAGTGAACAATATTATAACAATAAATGAAAAGGAAAATATCATATAGCAACTGAGTTAATCCCAACTCTATGACTATCCCTGAACAAGTAGTTTTAAAAATAGACTTATTACTCAAAAAGACAGTAAGAACAATGGAATTTGCAATGTGCACACCCCCACCCTCTTCCTGGTACTTTAGGATTCCAGGGGAAATAAAATTCATTCCAGTGTTTAGACCAAGAAACTCCCATTAAGAGTTGGCATTTCTACTACTACCTTCTAGCATAAGACTCCAAAGCATTTTTTGCCAGTTATGATACACTTGTACTGACCCAACCACCTCCCTCAACAAGTTCTTTTGACCAAGTAAAAATATTTTCAAGGTACTGCACTTGGGCTATTAATAAAAGTTGACTTTTAATACCAACTCTCTGGAGAAGGTAAGCATTAATTTTTTTAAAAGTAGTTTTTAAAAGGTTTCATCACAGTTAGTGACTAGTAAGAAAAAGACGAACTCTGATTTTTTTTTTTTTTTTAAATCATGTACAGTTGGCCTTTGGTAGCAGCGGGTTTCTGCACCTAACCATGAAATCAGTCCTCAGTTGGTTAAATCTGAGGATGCAGAAGCCGGCAGATGCGGAGGACCAACTATTCTAGCCATTTTAAATAAGGGACTTGAGCATCCGTGGATTTTGGTGGATTTGGTGGATTCTGGAACAAATGCCCTGTTGATACCGAGGGAGGGCTGTAGGGTGTAAAAGAAAAAGAACTGAATCTAAGACACTAGGGTTGCCTGGTTTTAATAGCAAATTAGGTTATGGAGCAGGTAGATGGGAATATATAGGTTTTAGAAGGTTTCAAATTTGTAGTTCCAAGCTTTGTCTACTGAAAAGTCCCAGAAGCAATGACAATTCAATAAACAATAAGCACTTCCTAGTACTCTGTGGTTTCCTACTAGCATACTCACTGAAAAGAATCAAGTCTCCCTGAAGGCTCCAATTCCAGGTCTGGGGCAGGAAACACCACATTTGGAACTACATATTATGTGGTTGGTTGAATCCGTGGTTACCAAGGACTGACTATGGGAGCCGAGCATCTGTGGATTTTGGTATCTGCGGCAGGTCATGGAACCGACCCCCCCCAGTGGATACTGTGGGACAACTGTACACACTATGATCCTTGAACATCTTGTGCCAGAAAGCAAAGGAGCTATCAGAGACTAATTGGTCATGTCAAAAGACATAGGAATCAACATGAAGGGTCAAGGATGAGAGAAATTGAAATTGAACATAAAAGAGAATAAATGCAATGGACTGAAGCACATTTAAAATATAAAAATGTGCAAATTAATTATGCCTCTCAAGTAGAAAAGAGAACTCCTATTGGGAAAAAAAAAAAACCAAACAAAGCACCTGATTTCATGCTACTAAAAGGAAAAGGAAAGAGTGAAACATTTATCCTGCTCTTCCTATACTCTGAAGAATCCAAACAGCCCTGGTTCTTGAGAGTTTTTATTTTTTTGATGAAGAATTCCAATTAATGTAGAAAGAATGACAGAATTTTAAAATGATCACTTCACAGCCCTTAATGCAAAATTCATTTAGGCAATGAGAATAAGTGAAACCATTAGATAAAAGGTTGATGCGGAGGGGTCTGTCACCTCCTGAACCACTGATCAAGTTTAGCGTCACTAAAAGTGAGGCAATGAGACACCGTGTGCCTCCCCATGGGAGACAATATGAAGCACGCACACTACCTAGGATGTATTCCTGCCAAAGGGTGTAAGGAATGTAGTCAAACTCTAGAGCTAACTTCCATTTATAGGATGGAGGACCAAGTTAAATGAAACCAAGTGGAAACAAGCAGATTCAGAAAGAGGGACAGGTAGAGCAACTGATCCAGTTTCTGCAAGGAGACGAGGTTATCTAGTTTGTAGGTGATGGAACTAGAATTCGAATGTAGACTCAAAAGCCCAGGTTTTTATTTTCCCCCACTAAACCAAGCTATTTGAAATAGAAAAAAAGGTGAGAGTGAAAATGATACATTCTGTTTGTGTGTGTGTGTGTATGTGTGTGTAGTTGTCTTCGGTTTGATTTTTTTTTTAAGGCACAATTTATTGACTGTGCCAGGCATAGTACTAAATAGACAACTTCGTATAACTTGTCAGTGGTTTGTTATCTTTTTCTCTATAGATGTTGTCACCCACTTTCCAAAGTTTAACGATCATCCACCCAGGCAGGCAGCATTTATAGAAATCCCACTACTGAAGTGGTTAAGCACACAGGCTCTGGAGTCACATGACCTTAAGTCAAATCCTGCACCTACTACCCTGCATGATATTGGGCAAGTTACTTAATCTCTCATCTGTAAAATGGGGTGGTACAATCAACATCATAGGTTTTTGTGAGAATACATGAGAAGTTATACACATATAATATTTTTAGAATAGTGCCTGGTACAAAATAAATGTGCAGAAAATGTTAGAAGTAATATGTAGGGTTTTTTTTAAGCTTGTGCTACATCGAGGATACTAAGAAAAGTTGAGGCACCTCCTTGTATGTGTTGGGCACAGCAGTAGATTTGGGGGCATTGTTCTGGGAACAAATGACCAGCAATGTAAAAATTCCAAAAGCTGGTATTTGGTGGTATATACAATTCACTTATTAAGAAATTTTACAGTCATACATACAAATCATTATTGTCCCTTATAGCTATCAGATTCTTTGACTTCATATAAAAAAGTTACTTGTTATAGGCATTACTGCTTACATGTCCTTTCTCTGTCAAAAATATTCACTGATGAGAGTGATAATGTGTAACTACTAGAGCAAGAAATCAAACATGGCTCTTTTAAGTTCTCAAAGAGTCTATAATTCAAAATTAAAAACAAGCGTTTATTCACAGTTCTCTCTTTTGTGCTTTTTGCATTTTATTTATTCTTTTAAATTGATATTTGTTGCTCTTAATTAAAATTAGTTGGGTCTAGTATTTGACTCCCCCATTAAATTGCAATCACCTGGGGGAAAATATTGTGTTTACAGCTGGAGTTGAGTTTAAAAAAAAAAGAATACATTGAGCTTTTTTGTGTCTTATCCAATTATACATTAAACAGGTTTGAAGAGATACTATCTCTTCCCAAGCACATTCCAAAAAAAGCACAAAATTAATGATGCATTCAAAACAAAAGTGTTCTATTTCATTTTTATTCATCCTACTTGCTGAAAATCTTTAGAAAATGCAAACAGATTAAAACACAAAGTTTCCAACCTTTTTTAATAGTTCTGTACATTTAAATCTAGGTGACTTTCTTTTGACAGTTTCTGAGGCCAAAAGTATTTTAAGTACTGAAATAAAAACCTAGCCCTAGTAACTTTATTCTAAAATTAACTGTTTTTACCAATATACTTACAGATATGCAATACGTCTTAAATTGCCATAGAAATAATTAGTCATATATGAACTAATTTCATAATGATTATGTAAAAACTGTCAAAATTAAAAGATAAAGGACAATGCTATTTTTCCTTTGTGACAAGGAGTTACGTGTTACTACTGGAAATTTTACTTTCTTCCTTGAAATACCAGAAATTCTTCTGTAAAATAAACACATCTCATCAAGACTCTCTGGAACTAGTATAATTACCAGAGGCAATCGCTGTGTTAGATCAAAGAAGCAAAACAATAATAGGCAACGTGTGACCTCTACCATGTCACCAGAGACCAATTTTTCAACAGGGAGAAGAGTCAATAATCCAGAACAGAAAACATTAAATAACCAGAAATGCTTCCAAAGTGTGGCTTACCACATCCATCAAGGCTGCCACACTCAGAGTTAGGAGTCTCTACGGTTTCCAAGAGAACAAACTTCTGGGGATTTATCACAACAATCATTAAAATCTGCATAAAGCACCAGAGGCAAAAACCAATTTCCCAAATGCAGAGTAGAATTTCAAAAGATACTACAATGATTTTCCAAATTTCATAGGATGCTTTAACAAGTGTAAGGGGAAGAACACAGATGATTAAATATTTTGCATGTAACATTCACCTAATTTTTCTTATTTACCTATCCCCACTTAATTTTCCTAAGAAATTGTTTGGAAATCAGGCTATGAACATTAACCAGATAAATATAATTAGTAAGAACACATTAAAGACTTCTGCAGGTTTTTTGTTTTGTTTTCGTAATAATAAAACAAAACAGGGCTTTGGTTTCCTTTGTAATATATGTAGTTGACTAATAAGAATTATAAGGGTGCAAAGAGGGGTAAAGAAATTCCCACTCTCAGTAATTACAGTCAAATAGAAATACATTTAAAATTGACTTTTAAAAAGCACCACGAATAAAACTGCCTTGGAACCAGCAAAATCTGACTAATTTTCTTGGCTGCTACTGCTGTCTTCTTTCAAAATCAGATGTGAGTTAGGGACTGAACACACGTATCTGAATTATTTAACCTGCAAACACCTATTCAGCTGGTAATTCAGATAGTAAAAGAGGTGCTTAGCTTAAAAGGAAAAGCACTGGAAATTCAAAGCAACTGTGAACATTCTGGTCTTATAGGGATGTGTTACTCCTGCTGCCTTCAGCTTTCCACTTGGTCATCTGCTCCTGACTTTCCATCTTATCTTATTAACATTGCTAATTGTATTTGTCAGTTTTGCCACAATTTCAGTGCTACTTAAACAGCTGTGGGTTTTCTTTAGGCAATTATCAGTCACTACACTTAGGTTTCTAAATTAGTTGTTGAAAGGCACTTTAACCTTGAAAAAATAGACACAGAGCACACTGCATCATTAAGCCTTACATGTATGTACATGTGGCTTTAAAATGAATAATTATTTAAAAGGATTTAAAAAATCACACACACAAGTAATTCAAACTTATTGTAAAGTTATACATTAGCAAGAAAATGCTTAACAAAGCCTATTTTATACTACTCATCATTTTATCTTTTCCTCTTTACTATACATATTGTAATACACACATTCTATGTCTAGGTACATGTATATAGTATATAAACTGGGCCATCAAAATACTGCCAAATTCCTCTACCTTTTACTACCTATCTGCCAGGTGGCAACACCCTTCGAAAGTCTCCACAATCATATAAGTGGTATCTTGAAGTCACGGGCTGCATGGCAAAGAGTTCTTACCACATGCAGATTGCTCCACTTTCTCCATTTCCTTTCAAAGAGAAAATTACTTTTTCTATTTGTTTTTCTTATTCTCTATTCTTGACTCTGACATTGTTTTTCTTCTAACTATTACAAAATGCACAAGAAACACAGTCAGGGAGAAACCCAAGTTTTAAAGTTATTCATCAACTGATGCCCATTTCTATGAAATACAACTAAATTAAAAAAACAAAACTTCTGTAATCCAAAAATAAATGGCACATGAAGTGCCATGTATTCCCTTTGTATGTTAAAGTCAAAGAGCTTTTTAGAGTTAAGTTTTGGAGTTTTTAAAGGTTTATAATATCCTGCTTTGGGGTCAGTCAACAGCTTGTTAGAATAATTTTAAAATTAATGTAAGCTCATTCCTTACCCACCTCCCCTCCCCACCCCAAGACAGGCCACTTTCTGCTCCAAGGAAAGAAAAAGGTGGTATTTCAACAGTGTAAAATTCTTCACTGAGAGACAAATATTAAAATGATAAACATTTTGGAAAGCAAAGTACACTTCAAACCCTAACTGTTCTTTCAGACCTATATTGACTCTTATAGTAGTTGCCAACATTTGGTAAGGATTATCCTTCCATTAGACAAAAGCAAGCATTCCTTAGATAAATCAGGAGTTTTTGCCATGAGACTCATAAAACCTTTTCACAACACAGATTTTCAAGAGAATCCTTTAAGGTTTTAGGAGGCTGCTCCTTTTACTCAGTAACAAAATACACCCCATGGTGTCTCACTGACCCCACTCAGCTGTCCTTTGACCTCTTCAATTGTTGAAGCCTAACTCCAGGGCCGGCAGAATTTGCCTCCCATATCAAAAAGGCAATGTTGCTTCCTCCTAGCACCTGGTGTAACAAAACGCAACAGTTCTCCCTCTCTCTGTCTCCTCTGCTCCTTGTCAGACCATTTTCCAGATGTTTCAGGCCCAAATGTTAAGCCAGTACTAGGTTTCAAGATCTGCGTGGTCACCATGAAGGAACAAACAGGGACCCGGCTAAAGTGGCAATGACCCTCTTGTTCTTTTTGGCCTCAAAAGGATACGATGGGTCATAAAAGAGGAAAAGATCTTTGGCCTCTTTTGGAAATGCCAGGCTATTGAAGCACGTTTTAACTTCCAAAAGGAGGGAGCCAGTCTTGGGTTATGCCCTGAACAGACAAGAGTTACCTAAACAGTATCCCTAAATTCTAAGCACACTTTTGATTTTCTTTGACATAGGAGGGAAAAAAGGACAGTATCACCTTTTTTTCTTTTCTAAATTAAAAGGCTTCCAAAAATAGAAAAAGAAAACTTTTATAAAATTTTTAAAACATACATCTCAGGATACTATTATATGATAAAAAGTTTAAATATATGTGGTCACTAGATATGGTTTGGGTTTTTCTGCAGAGGCCAATAATCTAGATGTCTCTCTTGTTAGACAACTTGAAAGATAAAACCACAATCAACAAAGAAGAATCGAGAACTGAACTCTTATTGTCTTAATTTAGGTATACAGGAAATATAACACAGAGGCTGTTGTAAGAAAAAAAACCTTAGAGCTGAGAAAGTGTTTTGTTTTGGGTGTTTTTTTTGTTTTTGTTTTTGTTTTCTGGTGGAGAGGATGGGGGAGGGGAGAGGAAAGCAGGGAGGAGAGGAAACAGAAGGAAAGGAGCTCTTAGAAATATCTGCTTCATCAGTTTAAGTACCAAAGACAGTAGCTTTATCTAAATTCTAAATATATTCCAAAAAATATTTGATCTTAAAAAAATTGGAAGGGGGCATATTATAATTGTACAATACCTTGGTTTATTTATTAACATTTTTGAATCACGTTCATGATTAAGTTGGGCTGTCAACACTTCAGGGAGCCTGTTGCCTAGATTTTACTTGTTTAAAGCTTTTTTGTACCTGCAAAAACATAAAAAATAATATATACGTAAAGACATGAGTTAATTTCCAAATGCATTATATTCCATAATACGGTAATTTAAATATTTACAATTCTACAAAAATTCCAATTAGAAATGGATTATCAAACTCTTACACAACTCCATATGTCATAAATGGCAAATACAGATATTCCTCCTTCTTTATATACTCAAAAAGAATTTCTTTTCTGAAGAGTTCCCCCTACTAAATGTAAGTTGAATAAATCTGTTAAGTCTGCATTTTGGACAGGTGTTACCATAATGCTTAAAGCCCAGAGACTATTTTTATTTTCAGAAATGAAATTAGTGAAAGGTAATTTCCTTACCCTAAGGAGTTTGAGTTTTATAATCTCTGGTGCTTGACCAAAATTTACCTTCCCAAAGAAGTATCAAAAATTTAAAACGTAACTATATTGATTAAAATTATTTTTCTACTTTTTGAAATGAATGCTTTAATAATTTCCAAGGAAGAAAGCCTGCAAGAATAAAAAGAGCTACAGTTTCCTACTCTTTTGAGTAGTGTATTCTTAGAAGAAATTAAATAATTATAATTACATATAACTGGTTGAAAATTACAGTGTGCATATTATTCTCTCTGCTAGATTATAGTCAATATAAACTATTGCATGGAAAAAATAGAAAATACAGTCATAAGGCATCAAGTAAAATAAGAACTATTTGTCATTGTTTTTTACATAACTTAGAAGTGTTTCTATTTTGTTACTGTGTCTAAAAAGAAAAGAGGATTTTCTTAAGAATGTTCTAATTTCAAAATGCATATTTATGGCACTAAAACATTTAAAGTAATATTAACGTATATTTCTAAAAAAAGCTTTCATTTTATTCTCCTTTTATGCCAACTTGAAAGAGAGGAAAGAACCATTTTAGATTTTGAAATAAAAATATCTTACCTCTCTTACTGTCAGAAGAACGTCTTGAGGCAAAAGAACAATTAAAAATTCAAGTCGCAGATTTTCAGTCTCATGTATTTTGCACCCACCCACCCACAAATAGACATCTTTCTGTAAGTCAGGAGTCTTGCTCCCTCCATCCGAACCCAAGATTACCCCATATGGTCAGCAAGGTCAAACTGCATTACTGCCAATGAAACTATATGACTCCACAAGGACCTTAATGATTTTAAAAAAAGGTCAGTAATCAAATTCCAATTGCTTCAGAGTCTAAAATTGCTAATTTTTGGCCACGTGCTGCACACTTCACCTGCTAGTAATGACATTTTTGTATTTTCTTCTAATTACACTCAAAGCTAAGACCTTTGGCCCCGGGCCACAGACCCCTACTCAGGCTGCACACATTCTCTTAAACGACCTGATCCTTTGTTGTCACTCTTACTCTTTCATCTATTATTTACACCCATAGAGAAGGAAGATACTCCACCATTTGTATAGCTTAGAGCTTCTAATCATCTTAATTTCTTTGCCTTTCAACTTATGGTCTTTTTCATAGACGAATGCCAAAAAGTTGACAAAATCATTTTTTTCAGCCGCATACACACACCACCTTCCCCTGTCTTACTCCCCGGCCAACCTCCTTCCTGTTCCTTCTCTACCACAGAAGGGACTTTGTATCAGCTGGGATTCACAAATTTTGACGTTCACCAACAAAATGAATTTCTAAATATAATACAAAATCTCCGCCTTGCTTTCACAGATCGATAACGATTGTATTTCTCTCATCAAAGAGCCTATTAAATTAAGTGGAAGGTTACTTAAAATTACTTAATGTCTGCCCCCCAGCCTCCCTAAGGCATAAGCATAGAATTTTCAGAATTCCACTGCAAAAATATCAAAGAAACTTCAGTAAACAGTAAGGATGTTAGTTATGTAGCTGAAACTTTTCAAACGTTTTATTATCTACAGATGCTCAAATGCTTACAAGAAAAGAAAAAAAAAGAAAAGAGGAAGGAAAGCATAACAAAAAAATACATAAAGAATATTTATCTGTAATATATTACAGATAAAAGAATTTGTAAATCTTTACCACATTTTAAAAGACTAGTTCTCCAAATAGCAAAATCCTTACATAAAACATTCTATATCTTTGTAATTTCCCAACACTTCTCCCACACTTTAAAAAAAAAAAAATGTCCAGACACATTTTGAAAATCCAAAGCACAGAATTGTTTACCATGATGCAGATGTCCCCTTCAGATCACAGCAGCCACCCCAAGACTCTGATTTCCAAGATGTTTATAAAAGGACATATGATCCATCTTTGCTCTCTCTTCCTCTATTGCTCAGCTTACTCTTGATTTCTAACAGTATTTCCTTGTTGTCTGTCCTCTCTGCAGACCCTGAAACCCCTTGTCTTTTCTTATTTTCACCATTTGCTTCAACCAGCAGTTCACTGGAGACCCATCCATCTTGTAATGCCTAAAGTGACAGATGCTCTCAGGAACCACCACACTGCTGAGTGAACAAAAGATAACATCACCTCTAGGAACTCCAGAGAGAAATACAACTGTAACCTTAAGACAGGGGCTGACTTGACAGACATTGGACCATAAACCTCTTCTAAGCAAAAAAGAAAACAATTGCCACACACACAAAAAAATCTGACACAATCAAAGGCAGAAAAGAGTGATTATTTGTGGATTGCCTTTTCACTCTGCAGCTCACTTTTCCCCCCTCAACGCTTTTATATTGGGGCAATTCACTTGCCAAGAGGCAAGAGAAGGTCTTGGGGAAAAAAGCCTTCCTCAAGTATCTTCTTTCATTCAACAATATTCAAAGTGAAATTCATTTACATGTGTGTTTCAGTAAATCTAAGGCTTATGATACAGCATCCTTAAGGCTGACCCATCTCATTTGCATAAAGCAATATCTAGACTCAGAAATGCTGGCTCAGTTCTGCCGCTGTGAAAGGCATATGCATACTTTGCAAATTAAAAACACGTTAGAAATTAAAAAGCAATACATAACACAATGTCAACAATATGTGTAGCTCATAAAAGAAGCTCATCATTCATTCATCAGACAACCTCCAACTTGGGTTAAAGAGACGGTTAACAAGAGGATTCTGGGAAGGACTACAGCTCTCTTTTTTAACAAAGAAAAGGTCATATTAACATCTCCCAGCAACAAACTAATGACATGGGTGCTATAGATGCAGGGGACTCTGCTTGATGTCATCTAGGTTTTTCTGGGTTTTGGTTTTCATTTTTTTAAGTATCTTACTTAAAATCTTCATGCAACTAAAGACAAATTTAAACTCTAACATTTAAATTTAATTTTAAATTAACTCTAACATTTAAATACAGTGAAGGGAAATTTTAGAACAGAAAAACAACAACTGATTTGGAGGGCAATTAAGAACATTGTGATCAATGTCAATTATAAGGATTAACAACCCGTTTTTATAACAGATATCAAGGAACACAGAACTCTGCTGCAGCTAAATTCATCGTCATTTTCAAACAGGGTAAATGATACAAATATCTTTGTTAAATCTAAAATAAAGAGTCAAGTGCTCAAGAAAAGTTCTGTCAACCTTATTTCTAAGAAGAAATGTCAGCATTTACAATGGCATTTCTTTAGTACAAATATTTTAATTTTTCTTTAAAATTTTTGCACAAAAAACCTTTAAGTTACACTTATTTTTCTTTGGAGTCACTAATGACTCTTCTCATCCCTATTTTACTAAAAAAAATATAAAATTTAAAAGATACTTTATTTTATCTCTTGCATTTGGATTATTTGTTGGGTAAAAGAAAAATTTTCAACTTGATAAATCAACATATCTTTTTCTTAAACATTGTTTTATGTTTCCTTTATTTCCTCAAACTCTTCAGTGTATCTGCACAAATAAGATAATACAAATATTTCACAATCTCAGAATTTTCTGATTTTTCTTTTAATACTGGCAAAACATAATGCATATAAAATAATTAAATGAATATATACAATTAGGTAACTCATGGGGAAAAGATTAAGTAATTACAGACTGCTTATCAATATATAAAGGACTTGTTCTCATATGGACTTGATCTTTAACTAGACAACTTTGTTTAATACATATTGACCTTAGGTAATCCCCCCAAAACTGCTGGTCCAAAAGCACCACATGGTTCAACACTCTCAAACTTTGGCATTAATATCAAGAGAGAGACGTGACCTTGAAATGACAGTTCCATTGCAGAAACTCAAAAAAAGACCCAATTAAAAGATCTACTTTAAACACAATAGGATCAATATTGCATGCAGGAAAAGTACACCCCTGTGGAAAGTTCTTATTGTCTGACTGATCAAAAACAAAACAAAACTTTTCTTTTTTCAGGGCCACCTCCAGATCACAGTCAGTGCCAGAAATCCACACAGGAAAAAAATCCATCAAAATGAAACCCTAAAAGGGTTTACCCTTCACCATCCTATTTGCACTTCAAAACCCGGTAAGGCCTTCAGTTAAAGCCCAGGGCTGAACCATTTCAATAATAAGAGAGGTGGCCAGCAGTAATTTATCTCCCATTTGGCCTCTGGACAGAGCTGTAATGTCTAGGAAGCTTCCCTTCCCTGACTCGAACCCTCCCCCAAGTCTCAACCTTCTTTTGTGCAGCTTTGGATCTGCAATACCTTATAAACAACTCATATGCCCCCTCCAATCAGATGCAAGAACAGTTTGTAACTCAAGATTTGAGTACATTTTCTTGGCAATGCTTTCACAAAATGGAATGCTGCTGAGGTAATCAGAGCATTGAAAATACCAGGTTAAATTTCAGGTTCTCTTTGTTGTAATAAGTTGGAGAAGAAAGAAACTTCCTTAACTTCAGCCTTTTTCTTCTCACACATGTTGATTGTTGTCAGAACTTCTTCAACTTTTTCCAATTTATACCTTGATATCCTTTACATTTTGGGCTACATCAGCCAACTTCCTGCAGTGATGTTCATGTAAATTTAAATCCTTGCATTGTAAAATATCTTAACAAATCCAAAAAAGTGGAGATTTCACAGGTCACAGACTCCTGGGTCAAAAAGACCTTAAAAACAGATATCAGACCACTATGACTCAACTGATTTATTCTACATTTGTTATCAAATTTGAACAGTAACTGTCATCACACACACTCACCCAATTTTCCTCCAGTAAGATAAACACCAAACAATGTCAACAGTTATTTAAATTGAAATATAGGTCCCAGAAGTTATCATATGGGAAACAGTGAAGTTATTCCTTAAAAATGGAGAACATTTTGTCACTAGGTATGAATTTTCTATTTTAAAATTATGTTCATATGCTTACTAGTATACAAAGAAGATGAAAAATATATGCACCCTTTCCCCTACTGTTCATTGTTTTCTGTTTTCATTTCAATGACAGGAGTTTGTTTTTCTAATTGATTCTGATAAATTCCATCTGAATGCCACATAAACAACTTGCCCTAAATGATTCCACTATAGTGATTCTGGTTTTATAAGATGAAAACTTTCAAGTTATTTCATCAACTTTATAAATTTAGAGACTCCACAGGCAAATATAAAAGCATTTCATTTAAACCTAATATCAGTTAAGAGAAGTTTAAAAGAATAAAATTAAATATATGACTGATAGTTAAAAATACAAGAAACAGATTTTTGTTAATTAAAAGAAAAGAATTATTTATGTTTTGGTGATATTTATCAATAAAAAATATTTTCTTCCATTAAAAAGGTACAACTAACTATCCTTACATCTTGTTAGCAAATATTTTTCATTTTCAGAGCTCCAAATACCACAAATTCTAAAAAAACCAACTCTCACAGCCAATGACTTTACTGCATGCTACCAGGTCAATGAATCTCAGATTTGTGCATGAAATAACATAAAAATTCAAACTGCATATATAAACCAAGAAAAATAGATAACTGGAAAAACCTACGGGACATGAATTTTTATATAACTGAAACAAACTTTGTCACTAATAATAATATTCAGAAAAACAAATTTCTTAACCTACCACACGACATTAAAAAAGAAAGCTTTCCTCAGAGAGTCAACAAGAGTAATTGATCCACCACAGAGGAAATATTCAATCTTCATTAAATATTTATTCAGTGCAATAGGTTGTTAAGTCTATTTAGACCTCAAAGAAGAAATAGTTCCTGTCTGGCAGGAATCGGGTCTTGGGAGAATTGAATGGAGATGAGAGGCAGTTCCACAAGTCATGACACTATATTTCAAAATGACAATGCTAAAAACTGGAGGTGTGCTACAACATGTATGCTACTACTTTGAAATCTGACACAGGGACTTCCCTGGTGGCACAGTGGTTAAGAATCTGTCTGCCAATGCAGGGGACATGGGTTCAAGCCCTGGTCCGGGAAGATCCCACATGCCGCAGAGCAACTAAACCCCTGCGCCACAACTACTGAGCCTGCGCTCTAGAGCTCGCAAGCCACAGCTACTGAGCCCGTGTGGCACAACTACTGAAACCCGCGCACCTAGAGCCTGTGCTCCACAACAAGAGAAGCCACCACAATGAGAAGCCCGTGCACCGCAACAAAGAGTAGCCCCCGCTTGCCACAACTAGAGAAAGCCCGCGCAGCAACAAAGACCCAACACAGCCAAAAATAAATAAGTAAATTTGTTTAAAAAAAGAAATCTGATACAAAGAAACTGATACTTTAAGGGAGTATTAATTTTAACAAGTTTTGACTGGGTAAGTGAGCAACTTGATTTCCTATCAATGTAGCACAATAAGATTTGGATGTCCAAGATCTGCGGTTCCCAACCTTCCCATCATAGCCAAGTCACCTGTCTTCTCTGGGCCTGTTTCCATATCCATAAAATGAAGGATAAAAGTAATACATTTCCAGATCAAAAACACTATGGTTGTAATGGGGGAAGGAAAAAGATCCCATTCACAATGGCAACAACAAAAAGAACACTCAGGACTCATCTTAATGACGGACCTGTGATAACATTTTTTAAATTGCCAAAGTTGATTTGGGTGATTTAGTGAAAATTTACACACAGAGAAATATGCTGAGTAGAGAAGCCTAATTGTAAAATTACTTGTTTCTCAAACAAAATAATAAACAACACAATTCCAATCAAAGTAACAGTAGAATTTGGGGAGAACATTATGAAAACATCCATAAATTCATAAGGAAGATTATCAAAGAAAAGATGGGAAAAACATCTTTTCAAAAAAGGTTATAAGGGGAGGCGAGTCAAAATAAATGTTAAATTATAACATAAGCACGTTTGGCCATTAAATCCATGCCATTAAATCCAGTGAATATTTTTCGGTTCTCATCTAACATTCCTTCTGAGTATATTTCTTGAAATTTCCTTTCCTTCCACTGGATTTCACCTTACAACTTTCTGGCTTTCTTCCTTTCCTATGCTGCTTTTCAATTTCCTTTGCACTCCCATATTACACTACCCAGCAATGAAATGTTGGCATTCCACTGAGTCTAGCCTGTGGTAGCCATCTTCCAAGATGGGCCCAATGATTCCCACCTCTTGTGTAATCCACTCCCGCATCAAATCAGGGCTGACTTATGTGATCAATAAAATATGGAACAAGTGACAATGTGTGATTTCCAAGGTCATAAAAGACATTGCAGTTTCTGCCTTGACCTCTTGGATCACTTGCTCTAAGACGGGGCTACCACTGTGTTGTAAGGACACCCAAGCAGCTCTCACAGGTCCTCATAGGTAGGAACTGAGGCCTCCTGCCAACAACCAGGACCAACTTCCCTAGTTGCTCTCCTTGCCTCCTCTCTGGCACACTCCAATCACTTCTCTGCATCACAGTGCAAATATAATCATGTCAACTCTTTGCTAAAGACTTTTGAAGTTTTATACTGCTGAGGATAAAAATCAATATTGGAAATGTCCCTGCCTATCTCTCCAGCCTTATCTTGCACTGTTCTCTTCCTAAAGGTGGTGCTCCAGCAACACTGACCAACCTTTAGAGACTTATGTTCCTGCTGCCTGTGATACCACCCATCCTTTTACTTTTGCCTACTTAAATCACCTCATCCTTTAGATCCCAACTGAAGCACTGCTTCCATAATCTCCTCAGCCCTTTGCTGAAAGCTCTCATAGAAACTTATTCATCTCCTGCTTAACTTTTAATTCACTTTTGAGCTATATAATTTGATGATAAATTGTTTTAATGTTTGCCTTTCTTCCTAAATTCTAAGCTACATTGAAAGTAGGGACAATGTTTTTGGAGTTTTGCCTATTACTGAAATCACAGCACCTATTGTGGTGTCCACCTACATAGCAGGCACTCAAAAATATTGTTTGAATAATTTAATAACTTAAAATACAGGGCCGGCACATGAATGAGAAGCTCATTGGTGACAGTCCAAAAAAACCTTATTATCTATAAGGATTATTATATGATAATTGAGCATTATAAAACAATAAAGGGAAGAAGGAATTGTTCATTTAATTATACTGAAGTAATGATCAACAATTTATAAAGTAACAGCTAACAAACAACTTAGAGTAGACACTAAAAATAAATACCAGACAGACAAAAGATTAAATTTAAATATCTATACCTAAATACATTTATATGCCTACCCACATAAGAACAAATAAAAACTAAGAGGAAACAGAATTAAATATTTTTTACACTGATATTTATCATGTACCAAGATTTATTATGGTATCATAGTGAGAATTTAGCTTTCTAAGCCTGGAAATCACAAAGGGTAAGATTGACAGATTTGACTAGTGAACATATCAAACTTCCATATATTTAACATCTAAAACAAATAAAAAGAAAAACTTTTCTAGCTAATGAAAAGAGTTAATGTCTACTACGTATATAATAAAGTAGAACATTAATATCCCCACTCCTGGGCACAACTTACTATTTCATCTATAGGGAAAGAGTTAAGCACATTATAGTAACAGCAACAACCACTACCATTTACTGAGTACCTACCATGCACCCCATGTACATTGTCTCATTTAACCTCACAAATCCATCCATAAATGGAATTCTATAAAGCTATAAGAAGTATATTTCTGACAGAGAACTATGTTCATAATATATGAAATGGAAAATATAAAACAGTAGGTTCCCATTTCTTTCTTTTTTTTTTTTTTTTTTTTTTGGTACGCGGGCCTATTGTGGCCTCTCCCGTTGCGGAGCACAGGCTCCGGACGCGCAGGCTCAGCGGCCATGGCTCATGGGCCCAGCCGCTCCGCGGCATGTGGGATCTTCCCGGACTGGGGCACGAACCTGTGTCCCCTGCATCGGCAGGCGGACTCTCAACCACTGCGCCACCAGCGAAGCCCGGTTCCCATTTCTATGAGGAAAGAAATACCTAAGTAACCTATTAAGATAAAGAGCTAACAATATAAATCCAAACAATGTGATGTAAATTTAAGACAACCCTCAGAATGGGAGAAAATATTTGCAAACGAAGCAACTGACAAAGGATTAATCTCCAAAATATACAAGCAGCTCATGCAGCTCAATGTCAAAAAATCAAACAACCCAATCTAAAAATGGGCAGAAGACCTAAATAGACATTTCTCCAAAGAAGACACAGGGAGGGGGAAGGGTAAGCTGGGACAAAGTAAGAGAGTAGCATTGACGTATATACACTAGCTATCTGTTTTACATAGCTAGTGGGAAGCAGCTGCATAGCACAGGGAGATCAGCTCAGCGCTTTGTGACCGCCAAGAGGGGTGGGATAGGGAGGGTGGGAGGGAGACGCAAGAGGTAGGGGATATGGGGATATATGTATACATATAGCTGATTCACTTTGCTATACAGCAGAAACTAACATAACATTGTAAAGCAATTATACTCCAATAAAGATGTTAAAAAACCCACAAATTTATGTAAAATATATAAATACTGGGTGATGTGTTTATAGAATGTAATTTTTTTCTTCATGCTAATATTTTCCAATTTTCTATAAGAAGTGATTTCAAATTTTATGCATGCTGCAACTTAACTAAGCTCTGTTTTCTTTTATTATTATCAACATCATCACCATTACTATCTTCATTGACTTTGAACATTTGATATTTGCAAAATATTGACTTTCTTATTTGACAAGTAATACCTTTCCACATTATAGGTTTATTGTAGGCAAACGGACAGTGACAAAAACAGTTTTATGAATGTGCACATAGTAAAGACTATAAATAAATACAACTTGTCCTAATACACCATAAGATATCATTTTTACTATCATAAGCCAGTGAATTTGTTAAATTTGCTTGCTTATGTGGAACTTTGAAAAAATTTTCCATGACAATATAGGAAATAGTCCAAAACTGAAAACCCCTAAGATGAAAGACAAAGTTCACAGGAAAAAGTATCAACTGGGTTTTTTTTTTCCCAG
>NW_020174563.1:4192151-4280356 GCF_003031525.2 Neophocaena asiaeorientalis asiaeorientalis
CCCTGCATCGGCAGGCGGACTCTCAACCACTGCGCCACCAGCGAAGCCCGGTTCCCATTTCTATGAGGAAAGAAATACCTAAGTAACCTATTAAGATAAAGAGCTAACAATATAAATCCAAACAATGTGATGTAAATTTAAGACAACCCTCAGAATGGGAGAAAATATTTGCAAACGAAGCAACTGACAAAGGATTAATCTCCAAAATATACAAGCAGCTCATGCAGCTCAATGTCAAAAAATCAAACAACCCAATCTAAAAATGGGCAGAAGACCTAAATAGACATTTCTCCAAAGAAGACACAGGGAGGGGGAAGGGTAAGCTGGGACAAAGTAAGAGAGTAGCATTGACGTATATACACTAGCTATCTGTTTTACATAGCTAGTGGGAAGCAGCTGCATAGCACAGGGAGATCAGCTCAGCGCTTTGTGACCGCCAAGAGGGGTGGGATAGGGAGGGTGGGAGGGAGACGCAAGAGGTAGGGGATATGGGGATATATGTATACATATAGCTGATTCACTTTGCTATACAGCAGAAACTAACATAACATTGTAAAGCAATTATACTCCAATAAAGATGTTAAAAAACCCACAAATTTATGTAAAATATATAAATACTGGGTGATGTGTTTATAGAATGTAATTTTTTTCTTCATGCTAATATTTTCCAATTTTCTATAAGAAGTGATTTCAAATTTTATGCATGCTGCAACTTAACTAAGCTCTGTTTTCTTTTATTATTATCAACATCATCACCATTACTATCTTCATTGACTTTGAACATTTGATATTTGCAAAATATTGACTTTCTTATTTGACAAGTAATACCTTTCCACATTATAGGTTTATTGTAGGCAAACGGACAGTGACAAAAACAGTTTTATGAATGTGCACATAGTAAAGACTATAAATAAATACAACTTGTCCTAATACACCATAAGATATCATTTTTACTATCATAAGCCAGTGAATTTGTTAAATTTGCTTGCTTATGTGGAACTTTGAAAAAATTTTCCATGACAATATAGGAAATAGTCCAAAACTGAAAACCCCTAAGATGAAAGACAAAGTTCACAGGAAAAAGTATCAACTGGGTTTTTTTTTTCCCAGTACAGATGTTTTTAGACTTTCTCCATCCATATCCCAAATTCCCACTCCTAAGCCTTCCTCTACTTCCTGTAAATGTTCTACCTTTCTTTAGTCCATACTTGAAAAACATGGGATCTAATCAGTTGTTAATTATTGTCTTTGCTGGTGACTCTTACATCTAAATCATTGGCCATAAATCTTTTCTTCTGAGTTGCTGCTCTCCCCTCAACCTCAGTATGACCATTCATTATGTCTAAAATTAATGTCTAAAACAAAACTCATTAAAGTAAAAGCTATTCCTATTTTCCAATTTCATTATTTTCATTTATTCACCTAGAAAGTACTGGGAACTGTGCTAGAAAGGATGATAAAGGCAGTCCCTAATCTCAAAGAGATCCCAATTTAAAGTGAAGACATCTGTACATGCATAAATGTTTAGTAGCAGTAAGAACAAAGTACTATGAAAGCACAGAGAATGTAGCAAATCTGTTTAGAGAAATGAAGAAAATATCAGAGAAGAGATAAGATATGAGTGTCTTTAAAGGATAAAGTAGGAATTCACCAAATAGAATTGGGAGGACCTCCCAGAGCAATATAACAGAATGTCAAAGGCATGGTATATTTTTAAAATATGGAAAAGTTCATTGTTGGAGGGCACTGTGGCAAGAGAAGAAAATTTTAAAAGTAGGTTGGGGCCAGCCTGCAAGGGACCTTATACGCCAAGTTAGGAATTTGAATTTAATCCCAGACGCAGGAGAAAGCCAATGGAAGTTTTCAAAAAAGGAATTAACATAATCGGATTTTTTTTTTAAAATAGAAGGTAACTCTGGTGATAGTGCGAAAGTTGGATTAGAGATCAGGAAAGTTGGATTGGAGACCAGATAAAAGGTTCTGCAAGAGTCTAGGAAGTGGTGATGGAGACTGCCCACAATCAGGACAGAAGGAACAGAGAGGAGGGGCCCTTTCAGTAGGCAGTTAGAAATTCGGGACTCAGGAGTGGGGACTGAACAGACAGATCCTGGAGACAGACAGCTGCCATACAGATAACTGAAAGCAGTACTGGTGAGATTTCCTAGGGGCTGTGGCTGTTGAGAAAGCATGTGGAGTAAGAAGTTCAATGAGGGAAGCCCAAGAAACATCGTCATTTCACTGTCAAGCAAAGGCAGAGGAAAACCCAGCAAAGCAGGTGGAGAAGGAGCAGTAGGAAGGAAACCAGGAACCAAGGGGGTTGTGAAAGCCAAGGGACAAAAGGGTTTGGAGAAATGGGAGGTGGTCAACAGTTTCAACAGGTAAGAGAAGTCAAATAGGATCAAGAATGAAAATGTGCCATGGCGTATAGCAATGACTCTTCCAAGAAGTATGGTGAACTAGGATGGAAATAAGTTGGCAGCTATAGGAAAGGTAAAATGGCAGGGGAGAGTAATTAGAAGGAGGGATGCTTGTAGGAGGAGATTCTTCCCTCAAAGAAAAGGGAGAGGTGACCGTACAGAAGAGAGGAGATGATTAGTGGAATAAGGTCCTAAAAGGGATAGAGAAGGGAGAGAGGAACAGGATGGAAGCCACCCATACATGGCGGAACCACAAGACAGGAGCCTGGGTCCCTGATGACAGCAGAGATGCTTTATCAGCCTTAGACAATTACCTCCAAACTTTATGTGGGAAAGAAATAAACTTCTAACTTGCTGTTTAGTGTATCTTGTCATTTGCAGACAGATGTAATCCTAACTGATATAGGAGAGAAGGGTGTTGAAAAAATAAGCAAGCACCTCTCAAAAGCATGAAATAGCACCGTATATACAGAAGACAAGACCAATCTGGCATTACTAGACTACCAAGTGGGGGAGAGGGAGGGGGAGGAAAGGAAGCCATGTTTTTAATCACTTGACCATGTTATCCTTCATGCAATTACATACAATGTATTGAAGGCCCAAGTGTGAGGAGTTGAGACTGGATACTGTAGATAAAAAATAGCCACACAAAAGGGCATTAAGCAAAGGACTGATATGTTCCACATTTCGGCTTTGAATAGATTCCTCGAGTGTCAGGCTGGAAGGGGATAGTGAGAAGGCAAAACAGCATGCTGTGAGAGTGCTGAGAAACCTCTACTATAGTTCTGGGGAGAGATTATGATGCCTGCATGGGTGCAGTGATGGTAGGGTTAATACTTAGGAATTAAACACTTAGGAATTAAATAATTCCTAAGGAATTATTAAGAAATACTTAGGAATTAAATCATTAGGAATTGGTGACTAATGACATAGGCAAGCAAATCAGGATGAAGCTTAGGTCTCTACCTTGCCTTGTTTTTCTCCATCGCCACCGTTAGTGCTTCAGTTCAGGGATGCCACGACCTCATGTATTCACTTAACAAATATTTATTTAGTGCCTTTTACATGTCAGGTCCTGCAGATACAATGGTGAACAAGCTAGAAATGGTCTTTGTCCTTGTAGATCTTAGTTGGGGATACCAGTGCTGAAAGCTTCACAAGTGCTATCTCATTTCATCCTCAGAACACCCTAAGATATTAGTATTATGATTGTCTCCATTTTTCAGGTGAGGTAACCCAGTCTTATAAAGTTTAATCATTTGCTCAAGATCATATGGCTGGGCTTCCCTGGTGGTGCAGTGTTTGAGAGTCCACCTGCCGATGCAGGGGACACGTGTTCGTGCCCCAGTCCGGGAAGATCCCACATGCCGTGGAACAGCTGGGCCCGTGAGCCATGGCCACCGAGCCTGTGCGTCCGGAGCCTGTGCTCCGCAACGGGAGAGGCCACAACAGTGAGAGGCCCGCATACCACAAAAAAAATAATGATAATAAAAAAATATATATCACATGGCTAGTCGATAAGTGGTGGTGTCAGGAATCAGACCCAGATCCATCTTACTTCAAAGCCATGTTTTTAATCACTTGACTAAGTTATTTCTCATGCAATTACATACAATGTATTAAATAGTATGACAAGCAATACAATGGTTTGGATCATTGCAGCCTCCTAACTAGGACACTCTTTCAGCCTTGGCATGTTCTGGCCAAAATAGTTTTTCTAAAATGCAAATTGGGGAGGATGATGGTGTCTTCTCTGATTAAGGGCACTCTGAGGAGGAAGATGAGGTTTTGAATGGAAGGTGATGCACTCAGGTCTTAGAAATATTGATTTTGAGATGGCTGTGAAATATCCAAATGGAGGTATCCAGCAGTAATTTGATAGATGAATCTGAAGTTTAGGGGGAATCAGGTTGGAGATAAAGCACTTGGCATCACTAGTTCTTAGAGGTCAGCTGAAGTCAAGGCAATTACTGGGACTCTTTAGGGGCTCCTAGAAGTGAGAGGAGCAGCCTGCTGAGAAAAGGGCAGTTGGGTAGAGGCTAGAAGAGAATGGAGTAGATTTGAAATAATTACTTAAGAAAAAGGAGACAGACTCAGTCTAGGATAGTCAAAGGTATAATTAAGTTGTATTTAGCGTTAGGGAAAACAAATTTATAGGGATATCAATCTGAGCGGTGGGAGGATTTTCTACCATAGCAATCACTAACTCAAGAATAGGAAAACTTGCCAAAATTTCATTATTTTACTAGTTTCTTTCTTTTCTCCCAGGGTGAGTTCCTGAATTGACTTGCTAATGAACACTTGACCTGTCAGGTTCTATTTAAGTCCATCTCCCCTTTGGACTTTGAAATTTTCAAAAAGTCCTTGGAGACTTGGAAAACCTTTTTTAAAAATCGTTTTTATTCCTAGCAACTTGCAAAGCATTGTGTGTATACTTGTTTTATCTCCAGGTTGGACTATAAGGTCTCTAAGGGCAGGAACTGTCTCACGCACAGTATGTCCTCATTAAACATTTGTGAGATTGGAAAGACTTTAATCTGTAAACCTCAGTGTAGAAACTAACCAACTGTCTATTACTATCAAGCAGTGATTTTTAAGTTTTCAGACTTGGAATAAACAGTCTCTCCCTTCAAACTTTCATTCTCTGTTTTTCATCAAGAGGTAATTAGGATGCCTCCACCCTAGTACGTGCCATTTTGTCTTTGGAGTTTGGGTGGGCCCTGCTAGCAGCTCTTTAGGCTCTGTGACCATGGATGAGTTACTAAGCATTTCTTGGCTTCCTGAATCCTTGTTAGTAAAACTCAAGAGATTGGACCTGATGATTGCTGATGTACCTTCTCATTCTAAAATCCAGAGATTCCATGACCCCTGGAAGACCTTTAAACCACACCTGAGAACCACTGCCTTATAAAATGCAGTTAAAACACGGGCTCCATGTTTTACCATCGGAAAATGGGCAAATAAATCTCCCTATAAAACTGGGTTATAATCTACAATGCATATTACTTCTAAAATGAAGACACTGACACTTTATTTTTAATTATTGATTTGACCACTGGTTAAAATATTTTATCAGATGCACATTTGTGTTTCAATGTAGGTTTACCCAAAAATCAAAAAAAAAGGGCACTTTGGTAATACAAAGAGAAGAAAGCTGGAAAAATATGAAACATCATCTTGGATCTCATGTGCACTTTGGTAACACTTTCCTTTCTTTCTTTTTTTCTTTTTCAGATGAGAAATCAAAGAGTGTGACTCAAGATTATAGAAGTACTAAATGGCAAGGCTGGCACTAGAAACCAAGGCTCCTAATCACATACCTTTTTTTTTTTAAACAACCAAATTGGTCAAAAATCCCTGAAAGAAAAACAGATGAAGCTGAAATGCCAGTTGGTTGAGTTTAAACAGAGGCCCCACTTTGTTCTTTCCAGGTTTGATAATAAACAATTCTAGTGATTAGCATGAAGGGCTAGCAGATGAAACATTCTGACTCCTAAAAAAAAATTTGTATTTTTGCACCACAGTTAGTAAATCAATTATAAAAATAAAAGTAAACGGAAAACAAGGAGAATTAGCAAACCCAGAACACAATTTTCCTTCACTCTTTTGGAAGACAGATTGAAAAAAACAAAACAAAATCCCCATGGCTCCCTTCATTAGCAGCCAGGGTGGTGAGTCCCTTTGTAAATCCCACATATAAAGGCTCAGGGCTACCTGCAGAGCCTAGGAGTACCAATCACATTAGTGAAGACACCAGATGACCAAAGGAAGCCGTGAGGGTCTGGGAAAGCTAGTAAACAAAAGGCAGCATTCCAAATGAATGCCATTGCTAGAGCCTGCATTGTAAAATGCCTGGATTTAAGAACCCTAAAGCAGATTAGCTTAAGACAACAAAAGATTCAAGTAAGATACAAAGAACTCATTTTGACACATTAAGAAATTGTCTTCATTAGATCATCAGGTACTTAAGAGTAATTATTAAAAAAAATAATTCCACTTAAATTGCGTTTGAGGCAGTGAGGCCTAGAAGAACAGGGTTCAAAAAATGTTCTTGAATACGTGTTCATGACCAAAATTCAAGAACCAGACACATGGGCCTTTTCCCTTTTACTCTTCCTGACATTTTAAAAGACTATAATGACTTTAAAATTTGTTGTACACATCATTTCAATTTTACCACTCTACTTACAAGTGCTACTTTAAAAACCAACTAGAAAAGCTCAAATCTCTCCAACTGTAAGTGACTTTTCTTCCACATTGTTACCTCATTTACAAAGAAAATACGTAACAATTTTGGGGTATGAATAGTCAATAAGAAAAGAAGCAAAATATTAGGCCACGGTACAATTTCCTGAATATTTTCCATCACTTTACATGCTTCTTTCGCTTTTGTTGCAAAGTTTAAACTCAGATGCAATTTAGATACTTAAATGTGAAAATGTGGAAGGAAAACTTCCATGTGGAGAAGGCTGAGATTTGTTGGTATTTGTTTTCTTATTGGACAGGGGGGCAATTAAGAAATTATGTTAAATATATTTAATAACTTCCACTATTGTTTGCTATTTTATTCACTAAAGAATCCATATTGCTAAGACTAATAACACTGATGTAAAATAGAAACAATTACTTATTGAAAGTCCTGTAAAAAGACATGGCCACATATGTGTAAGATTAGACAAAATGGCCTTCCACGCAACATTTTCAGGTGTTCAGACCATCAATCAGTCTGAAATTGTATAAATGTATTTAGAGACCCCCTTTATCAGTAGCAGATAAGCAGATGGGCAAAAGTGGTTCTGATAATTTAAACAGTCCTAAAATCCTACAGCCAAAATTGAGATATAATAATGATAACTTTTCCCTGTAAATTTTATTTTTTGAAAATTAACTTCTCATCGTCAGTTTTATTTGATTATAATAATCAACCCCTCACCAAAACCAAAAACAGCTCAGCTCCCACTTTCCCAGTTTCCCTTTGAGAGGTGCTCCCAGTGTTTCGTCAGACCCTAAGAGGGTCATAAGCAAAGCTGCACAGACACAGAAGGAAACAGTTTACACCTAATGGGCTGGTATCACCTGAGGCTTTTAGGCCAGGTGAAAACTTTTGACTTCATATGTGTTCAAGTGGAAAAACATTGGAGAAGGTCCATGAGTCTGAATTCCGAAAAGCTTTTTGGCTTCCCCACTCTTCTAGGTTTAAATGTTATGTAATCATCATAATAAAATTATAGTAAGGTTTAAAATTCTTATAATATTTATACAAATAAATAATCAGCCAACCACCCTTATTTGACAGAGGAAAAAAGAAGTAGGGAGATAAAGGGACTTGTGGTTGAGCCACATTGCAAGTTGGCTGTAGTAGATGAGGACCCTGTCGAGTCAGTGACAGTGTATTTTCTCAGATGGTTCCTTATTTGCTGACTGCATACATGGAGAGTCTCCTTCATATTCTCATCTACGCCTTCCCTCTCTCCTTGATACTCAGGAGGCAGGACCAAGGCGGCCTGACCTGTGCTGCTCCTAAAGCAATAAGGAGAGGCAATGTGGTGAGTGATAAATCTGATTCAAATCATGCTCTGCTATAATACTTTACAATCATGTGGCTTGAGGCTAGTTATCTGCAAAATGGGAATAATATCTCCTACTTCCTAGGGTTAAAACAGAGAAGATAATATATGCAAAGCACCTGGCATATATCAGGCATATAATAAATGTTAATACCCTTCCTTATATAAATCCCTAACCATAGGAAGAATAATGCTTCAGAGTTCTTTCATGCATCTCTGTATGATCTGTATGATCACCACATTCATAAATAGCCAAATTTATGGATGTCCTCAAATGCATGTCCTCTGACTCCAGAACTAATGTTTTTTTCTATTGTGCTGCTACGTGAGGGGTTGGGCTGGTGGAGACCACATTACATTCCTTTATCATCAGCTCCTGTGGGTGGGATAAGGAGCATGGGCTGAACTGAGAGAGAGCTTGGAAGCAAGCAAAGGAAGTAAAAAAAATACAATCCAACAAACCCATGCCACTTAGGGTAGTTGCCAGAGGGATATACTGCCCTTGAACTTCATCAATAAAGTATCTTTTATCGGTAAAAAAAGGCAATGAGAACAAAAGTAAAACACAATTGTAATGTCCTAGGTTCCAGATCTTTATAAGAACATGATTATTTTAGGTTGGCCAAAGAAAAGCTCATGAAAATAATAGACCTTGCCTAAAATCTTGTCTAGGTCTCAGGTTGAGAAAGATTTCCTGATTGTCATTAGATATAACCAACAACTAAATTAACCAAAAATTTCTAAACAACACCTCAGAACTATACAGGGAACATGGATACACTTTACTTCCTTTAATCCTCACAGTAACATTCTAAGATACATATTACATTCATTAAATACAGACTCCGAAAGATTGAGTAATTTGTTTGAGAAAATTTGCAGCCCAGAGATTCAAACCTACAACCTTTAAGCCCTATATGTCATGCTCTTCAAGCTAAGTCACACTGTGTTCTCTATAGCAACACAAGAGAATATATGAAATGGCCCAAACTGTTATCAAAATTGTTAACTAAAACTCAAGAGAGAACTAACAAATTTTAGCTGGTTAAACAAGAGCTTACTTACACAAACTGTGAAAATCCCTATTTAGAGAATTCTGAGGTTAGAATGACATCCATAAGGAATTGCTTTAGATTTTAAAACAATTTTAAAAGTTATTCCTGGTTTACTACAGAAGTCAGACTAAAAAAAAGGGGGGGGATTCCTACCTCACTCTTATATGACTACACAATTAAGTACATTTTGACTCTACTAGTTGCATTTTTTTAAACATCAAATTTTCTAATAAGATAAATTTAAAACAACCCAGAATGACAATTTTTCATCAAGGAATATGATCTTCACTCTCCCTTATAACATTTCATTCTATTACCTACCCTGAGAAAATCTTTGTTGAGAGGTAATACATATGGAACTTCCTAATGGACTCAAGGAACGTGGAGCAATGGCCTAGTTGGAAGGCAAAGTGCTCTTTATTTTTTGATATAAAGTAAAGAAACTATGGGGAATCCTAGGAAGAAAAAGCATGGAGAAAAGGGATCACAGCTATGGATAGAGGCAACCAAGAGCCAAGTGAGGTGGAATGAATCAGTCCTGCTGACCTGGGAGCCCAGAGAGGATCTGAAGGTCATTCCGCAGCTCAGATGATGGTGATGGTGGTATAAAGTGCTGAATGAGAAATCAGGAGGCACAGTGAGGAAGAACAGAATGGATGTTCCCTTTTGTTTCAGCAGCTGCTGCAGCATGGGCTATACTTGACCCGAATGTAACAAAATAGAAAACCTAGTTGGATTGACTACTGATTTTCCTGATGAAACCAGTGTGGCCACTGAGACACCCTTTAAGCTCAGAATCCTTTAGATGAGTTTCTCACAAAGTCTAGTTCAAGGACTACAACAGAATCACCTGAAGAACATGTTTACTCTGTACATTCCTTATCTTCTCCCTCAGAGATTTACAAGTCACTGGTTCTAGGGAAGGACGAAGGAATCTGAATTTGAACACCCCAGAAAGCACTGCCAGATTTAGCAAATAGGCAACCCTAACCCCACATGATTCTATGACATTAGAGTTTGAAAACCACTTATTTGAATAAGAAAAGAGATCAAAAGTGTGTATGCCTGTTAAACAGGATGCTTACTTGTAACAGTTAGCCAAATACACTGAAAAGAAAATTTAAAACTTTGCTGCCTGCTCTTAGGGCTGGATATTAGACTGCTTTGTGCTTCAATCTCCTCCTTTGGAAAATGGAAACAAACTAGTGATGGTGCCTGCTAAGCCCCTTGCCATTCTATGGTTATGCTCAGAGGAGGTACCTGAGGGCAGAAGAGAGTTAGAAAAGGCCATTTTGCCAGGACAACAAAAATTCGCCCCAGGGATAATCAGCAGGTCCACCCGGCCCACCATTTCTTGGATGCCGGTGGCATTTGACCTTTACCATTTCCGCTCAGGCTGGTCCTAGCAGGGAACAAGAGCATTAAAAATAAAAATTATAAACACTGTTTATCCACTAGGCTTTTAACTATAATACCTAAAAAAAAAAAAAAAAAAAAAAAAATCAATCAATTGTAACACTGAAAACAAATAAAAGAATCCCAACAACGTCCTGGGAAGTATTGTTCTCATAAAACTTCATAAACATCATTGGGATAAAATATTATGCTTAGGATCCAAAGGAAAAAACTCAACTCCTCTAGGTTTTGCATTCCACTTTTCCTTCCAAAATAGCTTCTAAGCAAACTTTAGGTAATGACTGGATTCTGCATTAGATGAAGGGTATATTTCTAAAGAACATTGTGGAATGTTCAACTACGAAATAAGAGGCATCAAGTCTGTGGCATTCTGAGGTAAAGGAGGCTGCAAATGATACTCCCATTTCATGGAAAAGTTAAACAGAAAAATTGCAATATTATTAAATACCAATTATTAAAGTCTTTCATTAGAGAAAGAAAGCCAGAAAGAAGGGGAATCCTCAGAAAGTGGTCCAGGAGCATAGGAGGGTGGAGGTGGGAATAAAAAGACATACTGGGGAGTCTGCAAAAATAAATCTTGACCACCTACAGTATCCTGGTGGTTAGTAAATGCCAGTGTGCCTCAGAAATCATGGTACTGCTGCCTGTGACATCTTGCTCGCCACAGCTGGTGTATGCCATGAAGGGAAACAAATGGAAAAATTAGTCACATTAAGTTGAGCTCATGCACACAAATAAGTATAATCTGACTCAATGTAAGGGGTACCCAGCAGAATTTGTTTGCTTACTTGAGCTTTCTGGCCGTTATCACTGTCCTAAGGTCCTGTCAGTTTACTACTAACAGGTACGTGGGAGCTTGGGTCGAACGTCATCTGATGTCATTCCCAGTGCTGAGGGCTTTATTTTGTTTGTTTCTATATAATGATGTTCTTGGACTGTGAGAGCAGCCAGGGTCTTTCCTTATTATAGTGACACAAGTCACTTTACAGAAGGAAGGAAGACACCTGATTCACACACGAGGCATGGCAAAGGGAGCATGTGAACTTTCAACAAAAGAGGAAGCTTTCTACCAGATGTGAAGAAGTTAAGTTTATTTTTCCATTTAGCTTGTTTATTTAAGTAAGAAGGAAGGAGACAGTGCCTGCTTCCCACTCCAAACTGCTCATGGAATGACTTCTCTTTTTTTTCTTAATAAATGAACGAAGTTGGCTATTGCAGTTTCCAGAGGGATCTGGAAAGAAGCCAAGTCACTAATGCTTACACTTCATCTATAGCTAGTTTAACCTTTGAAACCTGCCAATCTACAGAGAAGATCAAGAGGGGGGGTCAAGGCAGCCTTGCTCATCTAGATTCTCTGTTTAGATGGAAAATGATTTATTAACGAAATTATTTTAGGAAATGCAAAGCACATTTTAGAGACTTTATTCAAGGTCTCACAAGAGTCACTTGAACATCTAACAGCTGAGAAACTCTCAAGTCTTAGTCTATTATATTATCCCTTTTAATCATTGTGTACAAGAAGCAGAGTGATAGAGCTTTTACATTTAAAACAAAATATCCAGAGAAAAACATCTTTTGTCCTTGATTCATCTATCTTTTCACAGTAATTTGGTCTGGCACAACATTTGTTTCTAAACTGAAGATCTTCTTGGTATACATGCAAAGACACACGCTATCTTTTTCACAAATTGTTGAAACATTCCTCTTAATGCTGAAGTATGATATGCTACTAATAAATAATATAAAAGATGCCACAAAACAATCATTAGTATTTCAATCATGTATTCATTATCAAAAAGGCCAGGCTACAACATATTAAGTGACCTTCCCTTATTATCTGTTTACATATCCATTTTTTAAAAAGCTGACCTCCTCTCCTTCCCCCATAGTATCCCCTCATCCCACTTCTGGCAGGAAAAAAAAGAACATCATCACTAAGATTAATGGAGCATCAGTAAAGTATTTTAGGTACAAATGACCCACTTTTATGTACTGCCAGAACAACTCAGCAAGGGTTTAGGAAGGAGAAAACCTGAAGTTCTTTTCCATTGAATTTATGCAGCTGGTGGTGCTGAATTGATTGTTCTCCTTTAATGGCAGGGTCAGAAAGACAGAGAGAAACATAATTGGCTATATTTTATTAATTAGTAAACTGTTTTTTTTTTCCCTCAAATGTTCTATGTCATTGAGATGAATTATCTCCAGCTTTAATTAAAGCCCTCTCAAAGGTTAACTCATCCTGCTAAAAGAGAGGGCAAGAGTGGCATAACAGAAAGATTTCTCTTTCAGAAAGACAAAACACAAAATATTCTCTTTATAAAGGAAGGAGAAAAGGTATTCCATCTACTCCCCAGATTTCTATTTCTTAGAATTGTTTCTTAAACATATATATTCAAGAAAATCATGACTTTGATTTATCAGCTTCAAAAACTCAAACTGAAAATAGACTGGTAATACATCAAATTTTAGATCCTGCCTGAAAGTCAAGAATCCCAAATTTTGAACTTAAATCTATTCATCTAAGCATGACTATCAAGTGTGAATTAAAATAAAACTCACTTAGTCTTGGCTATGAACTCTCACAAAGATCTGAATCTGGTCCTACACTTACTACAGTTACTACAAAACTTACAATTACTAACATCAGCTAATATTTAATGCTCAGTTTGAAGATTTTTTTTGCCATGCAATCTAGTAGTTGATTTTTATTTAAAACCATGGTGTAGCTACCATTTTACAGCATTAGTGTTTGGGTCCCAGGAAAGGTAGGGAAGAAGTGTCTACAGTGAGATGGTCACTGCAGATCTATTCTTAAGGCTGGGATATAAAAGCCTGCCACTGGTGATACACATTCACAGAGCCTCTAAAACAATACTTTATACACAGTATCAATATTTGATACAATTAGTAAGTAAACACATGCATATGTGCATGTGTATGCCTGTGTATACATGTGGGTACGTGCATGTGTGTGTACACAGTAATGCCTCCTTCCATACATCAGACTTCTGGGAATCCTCAACCACTTAGCCTAGAACCAGTCACGTAACCGGAAATAAGAGAAAAATAAAAATTTACAGCAATGTAATGAAAGGAATGTAACTGGTTTGTATTGTAGGTACAGGCGACCCTCAGGTATAAAGTCAAAGAGCAGTTTACCAGCCACATGATGCACAGATTCCAAGGAGAAGTAATAATTTATCTGAAGGGAAGAGACTCCACATCTATTAAAAGTAGACAGTAAAAATAAAAATATGGCTGCTCAGGCCATTTAGTGTAGAGGCAAACAACCCTACACTAAATACTTCAACAGTCACTGAGGACATCATTGTATTTCAGTGCAGCACAACTGTAGGTCTTTATAATCAGGACCCTGAGTAAGTTAATGTGCATTATTTAAAAGACAGAGTATTAAGTAATTATTTTAAGGAAGATCTTTCACTGAAACAATTTTTTTTTAAGTTTAAAGTCTTCAGTTTTCTGGAAAATAAAGTTATCTGAAACAATTTTACTATTGTAATATTTTATGCAATGTATTTTGTCTCTAACTTTCAAAGGTTTTTCTGAATACTGATTTGTCAGGCTCAGAGAGGTTTCAAGGAAGGTAAATATCTTAAAGAGTATCACTATTTACAAGCAGGTTAAATTATAAAATAAGGAGTTGATTTTTTAAGGATACCTTTTCAGATTATAGAATTAATTTGCCCCGTTAAAAACTGTGTTTATTAATCTGTTATACAAGTTTTACATTGTACTGCAGGGTCTCTTCTTCTACATTACTATAACAAGATGCCATTCCTAGCTTGTAATAAGTTATCACTTGTACTATTATTATGTTATTTTAAAATCTGACGGACAAACTCTGGTATTAAGGCCTCTGAAGAGATTTTCATGAGCAACAGGAGGAGGAGTTGCTTAAAGCAGAAATTCCTGATTCATTAATTACTTGTTGAGTATCACAATGTCATGGATGTAATCCAACGGTCCTGGAGGATGCTTGGAAGGCAACAGAATAAGAAGATTTCAGAGTAGCTGAAATCTTTAACTCTCTTTCTTTGAAAATCTTCTGTCACAAGTCAGAGGATAATGTCTCTTTTCACCCAATAAGAAAGCTGTTCTCACACGAGCATAATTAATCTTCTGACACCATAACAAAGAAATTCCTTAAAAGGATTTCTCCGATTTCCTCTCAAGACAGAAGATTGTCTTTATCCATCATCTGTTCTTCCTGATCCCTTCTTTTTGAATATCCACATCAGCAGAATTGTCCATCAGAAAGGACAGCAGGAGGGAAATCTCTGCATGATTGATAGGGCCCCAATGCTCCACAGGCCTATTTAAGTGTGAGCATCTATTGTTGCAAACTTACTTTACAGCAGTTAAACAAATATAATAGTCACCAATTCAACCATTGTGCAGCTTAGACTTGACTAAAACTAGTTAGTGAAGTTTACTAATGACAAGGCACTGATTTTGAAGCCAGATAAAACTTTGCAGTTAGCCTGATGTCTACTTACAAAAGAGAAAACTCTCAAAGTTATGCAACAGCATACATATATTAGAAAGTGTTATATACTATACTGTATGTAGATGGACATTCCCATTAAAAAACAAGAAAACTCTGATGCTTCTTATCCTAACAGTCACTCAGTACTTCTTACCTACATCATGGTTATCTGGAAAGAACTCCCCCCAAACTGCATGTGTCATCATCCAAGAAAATCAAGTGTGGTAAAGAAAAAAGTACTACAGAAAACGTCCTTAAATTTTTTTTTCAGACTCATCCCAGTAAAGTTTTTTCAAAGAGAGATGTAGGTATGTCTATGTGTTCTTACTCCCATCTGTGAAAGAAAACCAAAGGCCATTTGAGGCTCCTTGTGAGTACCTGCTACTTCCTTGCGTAGAACTAAGGAACCAAAGTACCATGGGTCAGTTCCAAGTAGAGGAGCAAGGCATCCTGGGCAAAGGCCCTACCAAGGACAATGCAAGCCTGGCTCCACTTACAAAGCGACCTAC
The DNA here is from genome assembly GCF_003031525.2 of Neophocaena asiaeorientalis asiaeorientalis. Lineage (NCBI taxonomy): Eukaryota > Metazoa > Chordata > Mammalia > Artiodactyla > Phocoenidae > Neophocaena > Neophocaena asiaeorientalis. Next base: position 4,207,623 of record NW_020174563.1, read on the forward strand.
GTGAAATGGAAACAGATCTAGAAATCTCACTAAGCTGTAAGAGGACACCCAATATCAGCAGCAGAGGTTACGGCATGCTCTGTGTTCTTTATAGATGCTGCCAAGAAAGGCCACTTAAGCCCAGACACTGGGACACACTGACACCATGTGTTCTGTTTGCACCACAGTGACCTTGACTACTCAGTTCTGGACGCACCCTGTGAAAAAATTTGTTTATCCTTCCAATCCCCAAACAGTGAGGCCAGCCCATAGGCCAGGGACTCGGCTCATTGGTGCTCCCCTGGGCATGGTTAGAAGGACAGGCTGCCACCGCCTGACCCACCATGAGGCTTCTTCTCCAGCTGACCTGCCTCATCCAGCGAAGGACAGCAACTGACAGGTGGCCCAAAGCCAGGACCCACGTGTTCTGCAAAGAGCGGCTTAGTTTTGGTTTTTCTTAAATTATAGAGTTATGTTCAGGACTGGTTATCCTTTTGAAGATCTAGGAAAAAAAGAGCTCTATCCAGGATAAAGACCTAGGAAAATCCTTGTGGATAAAGACTCTAGACAACTGGAATATAGAATATAGCCCAGAGTCTGAATGTAGAGAAGCTGGAAGTCAACAGAGAATGAGCTGGTAGTAAAAGTCACCCAGGAGAGAGGGCCAGATCGGAAAGGCAGGCAAGCAGCCCAGAGGGGACTCTGTAACGTTCCCTCACCAGCTGAGGACCCACAGATCTCTCAAGAGCTCACATCACCAACAGCTAGCTCCACTTTGTCGGTCAGTAGTTCTTTGGTGAACAACTTGTCTTTGAAACAAGATTGTGTGTGTTGGAGCGGAGGTTGGGGGGCGGGGAGGGTAGCCAAGAATCAATCCCCATCATTTTTGTTTGCCAATTATATATTGTACAGAATCTTGTCAAGATCAAGAAACACTAACTGGTTAGAATGGAACTTGAGTAATAGGCCATTAGTGGTGCCCAAGGCCAGGTGTGTAGGATGCAGGACCGGGACAGGCAAATCTTCCCATACACTCTGGGTGAAAAAGCAATGAGGTCCTTGAGTTTAAGTCCAAGTTCAAGACAGAGAAAACAAACTAGTGGTTACCAAAGGGTCGAGGGAAGGCACGGGGAAAATCAGGGGTAGAGGATTAAGAGATACAAACTACTATGCATAAAATAAATAAGAAACAAGGATATAGTGTATAGCACAGGGAATTTTAGCCATTATCTTGTAATAACTTTTAATGCAGTATAATCTCTAAGATACTGAATCACTATGTTGTGCACCTGAAACTAATATAATATTATAAATCAACTATACTTCAATTTTAAAAAGTCCAAGTTCAATAGGAATATCCTCTTTCCTATAATGAACCTTGGAGTTAAATCCTTGATAAGAAAACCTACCAGTGTATATGGGAAATCTCTGTGTCTTCCTCTTAATTTTCCCATGAACCTAAAACTGCTCTAAAAAAATAAAGTCTTAAAAAAAAAAAGCCCCAAACAAAATAAAACCCACCAGTGTTCACAAAAACTAAAGGGAAAACAAACATTTCATTCTTTTGCCCTTCAGAGATATCTTTGTAAGATGAGGATCAGGTGTAATGTGGTCCATTACAAATATTTAAGACTAATCATGTTCACAGAACTGCCTTTAGATTAAGACATGCATTGACTGGATCCGAGCTCTCCCACTTCCAAAGGTGCACACGATTCAGTCTCTCAGCCTTCAGTTACCTCATCTGTAAAGTAGGAATAATAATGGTGTCTATACCTTACAGGGTGTTGTTGTGAGGATTAAATGTAAAACCTGATGCTCGGCAAACACTCAATACAAAGCAATGCATTACTTGACATTCTCTGTTGCACTTTTTCTCCCCTCATTCACACAACTCTCTAGGTGGGCACACCCAGCTCTACTTCTGGGAGTTTATCTTCACACACACACACACCACACACACACACACACACACACACACGGGCGCGCACGCGCGATATAGTAACCTTTAGTGCTAAGGAAGGAGCAGACCCAACAGATTGAGCTAAATGGACACTTTGGAGCTGTCGAGAGAAAGGAATGAGGAAATTAGGCAGAACAAGCAAAGAACAGAGCAGGCCAGGGTGACATGGGGGCCAGCAACAATTACTCAGGATTCTTTTTTTTTTTTTTAAGAATCAATTTTATTTACTTATTTATTTTTGGTTGTGTTGGGTCTTCGTTGCTGCACACAGGCTTTCTCTAGTTGAGTCCAGCAGAGGCTACTCTTTGTTGCGGTGCACAGGCTTCTCATTGTGGTGGCTTTTCTTGTTGCGGAGCACAGGCTCTAGGCACGCAGGCTTCCGTAGTTGTGGCGCACAGGCTTAGTTGCTCCGTGGCATGTGGGATCTTCCCAGACCAGGGGTCGGACCCATGTCCCCTGCATTGGCAGGCGGATTCTTTAACCACTGCGCCACCAGGGAAGTCCCAATTTCTCAGGATTCTGAACTACTGCAGGCCTGTGTGAGCCTCATTCTGCTTTATCCAGCTCAGCTTCACCACCTGGTTTCCTGGTTATCTTGGCACTGTTTTCAGATTGGGGTCTTACTGAGATACACAAAGCACATTCTGTACTTGTTTTTATTTCCACTCAACTCAATGAATACTTATTTTGTTCCTGTAGTTGCCAAGCATCGTGACAGATGCCGAGGATACACCTGGGAATAAAACAGTACCATCCTGAAGTTCACAGCTCAGGGTGACTGACGTGACAATTACATACAGTATTAGAGAGAACATGCATAGTTTTCGAGAAGCCTGGAGTGAGGGTGGAGGCGGCACGTGGTTAGGATTTCAAAGATGAGCAGGAGTTTGCATGACAGAGAAGGGGGGGTTTCACATAAAGGAACTGTGGGGTGAAAGAAGTAGGTGTCACATCGTAGGTGTGTCCGAGTCCTGGAGCGCATGAAGGCAAAATGCCAAGACGTTAAGCTAGAGAGGGAAGCTAGGCCAAGAAAGGCAATTAGGCTTGTAAAGAAAAAACATTTAACTGATACAGGGCGTCCTTAAAGATTGTAGGCAAAAGAGTGACACAGTCAAATTTGTTTTTCAAAACGATAATTCATGGAACCAAATGGAAGACATTAGAATGGGAACAGGAAGAGGAACAGTCAAAAAGTAGAGAGCTTGGTGAGATTAGAATGGCCTGGCAGGAGACAGTTAAGGGCTAACAAGGAGAGTGGAGGTGAGATGTCATTTATTCAAGACTTATGTGGGATGCTGAATTGATCGGGTTCAGTGCCTTACTGGACACAGAACGTGAGGAGGGGAGAAGCCCTGGATAACTGGGAAGTTTCTAATTTGAGCACTGGGGTAAATATCATGCCATTAATTTGGAGGGGTGGTAAAGGAAGAGTTGCCCTGTTTCTGTGTGTGTCAATTTGTAGAATAACATGCCTGAAGGCCTTTTATTTTTCTTATTTAACATCACACTGCAGATTAATTTATTGATTAGTTTTTGTTTTTGTGTTTTTATGGGTTTAATGTGAATTCAGTTTTTTTTAATTTTTACAATTGTATATATTTGAAACATAACATTGTGTAAATATAAGGTGTACAATATGTTAATTTGATACCTTTATAGACTGTCATATGATTGCCTGAAGGCTTTTTTTTTTGCCCTATGTCACTAACACCTGGACTCCCCAGGAGAGAATTTAAGAATAGATTGAAACTTGAGGAAAATAACATTTCTCAATTTGTCATTAATAAGGTATTCCTTTACTTCTACATCCTTTCCAAGGGAATCCTATGACACCCACTATTAATTCTAAGTTTAACGGTTGCCCCAGAAATTCAAAGTTTCATGGTTTATTTTATAAAATGAATGGCTCAATGGGTTTTGTGGCTAGACAAGTCTGTTAGGATGAGACAACTAGGCGAAAAAAGAAAAAAAGAAGAGCAGACATCTGCCAAAAGGCTATACATGCCAAATGGGAAATGAGAGGACGTTTGGAGAAAGAGGAAGAAGGAACAACAGGCCAGTTGATACCTTCATTTTACTGCTAGGGAAGTTTCTAAATTCTGATCATTGCTTAATGATCAGTTTCAGACATTAGAGGTCCAGGCCAAACATGGGTACTTTTCAGAAGGTAGCAGCAGGCTTAGTCTCACATTATAGTTTTATGAGCTACATCAGATTAAAAGATGATTTGTATTAACAATTAACTAAGGTGTTACAAATGTAAACAAAATGAATGACATTTTAATGAAAAGCACTTTGGTTTATTCACTACACTACATGATTACCCAGCACATTCATTTTGATAAAAGGAATACAAAATTACTACTGAGAGTGGGGAAGGATTGTGGACCAGATGTTTGGAGCTCCAGCATTCAGATATCTTGGACCATGTGGTGTCTTTAGGAATGGAAGGCATAGTCGTAGAGCAAGAGATGGAAAGAGACTGGGACCATCTCAGGCCTAGATGATCTCCCCTGGGAGTTCCTAAAAAGTGAGAGAGAAATAAATTCTATTTTATTTAAGCCACTATTTCTTAGCTCTTTTTTGCTCATTGTCAAACCTAATTCCAAACCTTTTAACATTCTTCCTATATTATCTTAGGGGCTTTTTGTTTGTTTGTTTTGGTTTAGTTTTTGTGTATGTGTGTATAATTTCTCTCACAAAAAAGTAGGTATTATATTGTACACACAGCTCTTTTAAAAATCAATTTATGATGTTACACTAAAAAGTAATCTATGACAATCTTTGAAGATTGGTACATATGAATGTACCATTATTTATATAACCATTTCTCTGTTTCAGGACATTTAGTAAGTAGTTTTACTTATCAGTGGACTCTCTCAATTTCTTAAGTTTATTGAGGACCAAAAATTATATGGCTATATCTTCACCATAAGCCAGCACAATAAATATTCTCTGCCACATAGTGTTGAGCTGTGTGGCCATTATTTCACTCAATTCAATTTCTGTCTAAGTTGGATTCAAGCACACAAGAGAGGTACAGAGAGAAATGTGGCAGATATTTAGTTATTTAGCCACCAAAGATGAAGAATAGCACATACTGCTGCCAATCTATATAAACTTATGATAATATTTTATCAAAAAGTTTCAGACTAGAAGGTTCACCCCCCACAAAAACATTTTCTTTATAAGCTCCTTTATGACAGCTTCCCTAGCCTAACTGGGCAGAAATAGATAAAACTTAGAACTTGTCTACTAATTAGGTGACATTAGGAAGCTCAAAAACTATAAAATTATGTCTAAACTTGACATAAAGATCAATAAGACAAACCCTTACCAATATTTTTATTCAAAATCATTCTCAAATCCCAGTGAGTGTCCTAAGAGTGATGAAAAGTTAGTCTTGTGTATTAAGTCATCAGAATCTACAACTCTATCATGATGTAGTGACAAGTGCTATTGAGAACTGTAACCCTAGGAGCCCCGAGGAGTCCTCATATGCACCAACTAGCTTCTGTCAGGTATGGTCTCCTTCTAGAGCAGGAACGTGGGCTAATTCCCCTTGCACACATTTTCAATAGGAAGAGTTAAAACAAAAATTTTCTTCTGGTTGATTTTTATACAAAAATTGCCAGTTACCTGGCACAAAAACAGAAATATAGATCAATGGAACAGGATAGAAAGCCCAGAGATGAACCCATGCACATATGGTCACTTTATTTTTGATAAAGGAGGCAAGAATATACAAGGAAGAAAAGACAGCCTCTTTAATAAGTGGTGCTGGGTAAACTGGACAGCTACCTGTAAAAGAGTGAAATTAGAACACTCCCTAACACCATACACAAAAATAAACTCAAAATGGATTAAAGACCTAAATGTAAGGCCAGACACTATAAAACTCTTAGAAGAAAACATAGGCAGAACACTCCATGACATAAATCACAGCAAGATCCTTTTTGACGCACCTCCTAGAGAAATGGAAATAAAAACAAAAATAAACGAATGGAACCTAATGAAACTTAAAAGCTTTTGCACAGCAAAGGAGAACATAAACAAGATGAAGAGACAACCCTCAGAACGGGAGAAAATATTTGCAAACAAAGCAACTGACAAAGGACTAATCTCCAAAATTTACAAGCAGCTGGTGCAGCTCCATATCAAAAAAACAAACAACCCAATCCAAAAATGGGCAGAAGACCTAAACAGACATTTCTCCAAAGAAGGTATACAGATTGCCAACAAACACATGAAAGGATGCTCAACATCACTAATCATTAGAGAAATGCAAATCACAACTACAATGAGGTATCACCTCACACCAGTCAGAATGGCCGTCATCAAAAACTCTACAAATAATAAATGCTGGAGAGGGTGTGGAGAAAAGGGAACCCTCTTGCACTGTTGATGGGAATATAAATTGATACAGCCACTATGGAGAACAGTATGGAGGTTCCTCAAAAAACTAAAAATGGAACCACAATATGTCCCAGCAATCCCACTACTGGGCATATACCCTGAGAAAACCATAATTCAAAAAGAGTCATGTAACACAATGTTCATTGCAGCTCTATTTACAATAGCCAGGACATGGAAGCAACCTAAGTGTCCATCAACACTTGAATGGATAAAGAAGATGTGGCACATATATACAATGGAATATTACTCAGCCATAAAATAAACGAAATTGAGTTATTTGTAGTGAGGTGGATGGACCCAGAATCTGTCATACAGAGTGCAGTAAGTCAGAAAGAGAAAAACAAATACCGTATGCTAATGCATATATATGGAATCTAAAAAAAAAGAAAGAAAAAAAGGAAAAACAAAGGTTCTGAAGAACCTAGGGCCAGGACGAGAATAAAGACGCAGACGTAGGGAATGGACTTGAGGACACGGGGAGAGGGAAGGGTAAGCTGGGACAAAGTGAGAGAGTGGCATGGACATATATACACTACCAAATGTAAAATAGATAGCTAGTGAGAAGCAGCGGCATAGCGCAGGGAGATCAACTAGGTGCTTTGTGACCACCTACAGGGGTGGGATAGGGAGGGTGGGAGGGAGACGCAAGAGGGAGCGGATATGGGGATATATGTATATGTATAGCTGATTCACTTTGTTATACAGCAGAAACACAACATTGTAAAGCAATTATACTCCAATAAAGATGTTAAAAAAATTGCCAGTTACCTAATATTTCCAGTTACCTGTTATTTTAGCATATGAATAATACCTTTCCTATTTAATCAAAATTTAACTCTCCCCTAGTACACCGTGGAAATAGGGTTGCATCTGCACTCAACCTCTCACAAACCAAGTTCTCTAATGCAGCTTTTACTCTTGTCCAGAATAACAGGGTAGTATAGTGCTTCTTCAGTTAGGTTCAGTACACATGAACTGAACGTCTGTGTGCTGAGTGCAGTCATTTCATTAATCAGTGTTTGTAAGAAGCATTAAGTATGTACATATCCAAATTTTCCAACAATTCAAATACAGTAACAACTTCTCTCTCTAGGGGTCACTGACCCAGAATTAACAACTACTGGAAACACAGTCCAGTTTCTAAAAGTAAGCAAACAAGTATACAAACAGACACAACAGACAGCACAAAGTTCACATTCTGAAAGTATTTGCACTTCACTCAAGGGGAGCCACTCAGGCACTCACCCAAATTCATTTGCTCTCATTTTAGGCACAGTTGGAGGAAGTTTGCTTATATGATTCCTAGCTTTTGACAGACTGAAAGGAATGAGATGCCAGGGGCCAGGACAATGACAGTAAAACAAAACAAAACAAAAGTGAAGCTTTAAATCTGACACTGACAATGAAGACAGAAAAATAATTTTCAAAAGGAGACAAGGAGAACTTAGAATACACAACAATCTGGAGACACTTAGATTAGAAGTACATGGTTCTGTCTATAGTTTGGCCCAAAACTAAGATGTTGAAAATAGTCAAAATAATTGATAATGATAAAGTTACACTTATTAAGCAATTAATAATCTATAATAACGTTTTGAAAGAGGTGTATAAGATTGTTACTTTTAGGGGCTTCCCTGGTGGCACAGTGGTTACGAATCCGCCTGCCAATGCAGGGGACACGGTTCGAGGCTTGGTCTGGAAAGATCCCTCATGCCGCGGAACAACTAAGCTTGTGCGCCACAACTATTGAGCCTGTGCTCTAGAGCCCGCAAGCCACAACTACTGGAGCCTGCGTGCCTAGAGCCCGTGCTCCGCAACAAGAGAAGCCACTGCAATGAGAAGCCCGTGCACTGCAATGAAGAGTAGCCCCCACTCACTGCAACTAGAGAAAGCCTGTGCTCAGCAACGAAGACCCAACGCAGCCCAACATAAACAACTAAAATAAATAAATTTATTTTAAAAATTCATACTTTTAAAAATCTAAGCATCTCAGAGAATAAATTCTAAAGGTCCTTTACAACAAAAAAATTCTATACAGTCATGGTTCTCTGGAAAAATCAGGAACTCTTTATTTCCCAATGATGTGGGTTATACACTTCTCTTAAAATTGAAAGAAAAAATATGATTTTAGTAGGAAGCGTACACTCACAGTAATATATAGAGAAAGAATGAAAAGTAACTTTTCTTCCATTTAATACCTCTCCCTAGGGACAACCACTATTATCAGTTTCTTATTTATTCTTCTGAGGGAAGATGGAATATAACTGTAATATAAATACACACATGTACATATATCATATATATATAATGTATGTATTGACACACATGGTAGCATACTATAAACACTCTTGTTGGAAATCTTTACATATCAGAATATAAAGTGCTTCCATATCCTTTTTTTCTGGTTGAATAGTATTCCATGATTGATTTAACCAGTTCACTAGTTAGTATCCAATCTTTGGCTATTACCAAGAATGCTGCAATGATTAATTGTATACACAACCATTCCAAACATGTACCTCAGTAGGATAAATTCCTACAAGTGGAATTTCTGTGTATATGCACTTAAAATTTTGATAGATATTGCCAGATTGCTCTTCACAGAAATTATATTAATTTCCACCAACAATGTATGAGAGAGCCTGTTATGGTCACCATACCTTTACCCACAGAATCATAACTTTTAGAACTCTGATTATTCAATTGGAAATTGAACTGAAAAAATAGTGTTATTTCATTGGAAATTGAAATGAAAAAACAAACTGGAAAAACAATAGCTCACTGCAGTTTTAATTTGTATTCCTCTTATTATGAGTGAGGTTAAGCATTCTCTCAAGTTTAAGAAAGATGTAAGCTCCTTTCTATGAAATGTGTGTTCATATTCTTTACCCATTTTTCCACTTTTTGTTGGCTGATGTAGAAACACTCTTCATAAATTAAGGAAACTAGCCATTTTGTCTGTCACATGAGTTACAAATACTTTTCCAGTTTATCATTTGTCTTCTGACTTTCAGCTATATTGTTATACAATTTTTATTTCTATACAGTTGAATTTATCAGTCTTTTATTTTCAAACTTGAAAAGTCCCTCCTAACTTAGATTAAGGGAAAAATTCCCATGTTTACTCCTATAATTTTTATACTTATATATTTAGTTCATTTGTAATTTATTATGGTATAAGATATAGAACATGGATAATTTTCTTTTCCATGCAATTAAGCCCATCTACTGAATAATGCAACTTTCTCACTCTGATTTTTTTTTTTTTTTTTTTTTTTTTTTTTTGCGGTACGCGGGCCTCTCACTGTTGTGGCCTCTCCCACCGCGGGGCACAGGCTCTCCTGCCGCGGGGCACAGGCTCCGGACGCACAGGCTCAGCGGCCATGGCTCTCGGGCCCAGCCGCTCCGCGGCATGTGGGATCCTCCCGGACCGGGGCACGAACCCGCATCCCCTGCATCGGCAGGCGGGCTCTCAACCACTGCACCACCAGGGAAGCCCTCTCACTCTGATTTGAAAGGTCTTCTTTATTATATCCTAAGTTCCAGTGTGTATTTGGGTCTCTTATAATGACTTCAATGTTATATTTGTCATAGCTTCATATATAAGTTTTAATATCTGAGATTGTCCTCCACACCACTTTTTTTTTAATATAAATTTATTTAATTTATTTATTTTCGGCTGCGTTGGGTCTTCGTTGCTGTGTGGGGGCTTTCTCTAGTTGTGGCGAGCAGGGACTACTCTTCGTTGTGGTGGCACGGGCTTCTCATCGCGGTGGCTTCTCTCTTTGTGGAGCATGGGCTCTAGGTGTGCAGGCTTCAGTAGTTGTGGCACGCAGGCTCAGTAGTTGTGGCTCACGGGCTTAGTTACTCCGAGGCATGTGGGATCTTCCCGGACCAGGGATTGAACCCATGTCCCCTGCATTGGCAGGCAGATTTTCAACCACTGCGCCACCTGGGAAGGCCACCACTACTGTTCTTACTCAAAATGTTTTTTGAATTTCTTGTTTCATTTTACATGTGAACTTTAGGATCAGCTTTCTGGTTCAAAAAAAATCACTTTGTAATTTTTATTGAGATTTCATAAATTTATATATTAATTTAGGGAAATTTTATATTTTACCATTTTGGAACTTCTTATCCAAGAACATGATTAGCCTTCCTTTGTGGATCTAAGTAGCATTTCAAAGTTTTCTTCAACTAGATCAGGGTTTCTCAATCTCAGCGCTATTGACGCTGGACATTCAAAAATGTCTCTGGATATTGCCAGATGTCCCGTGGGCTGGAGGGGGTGGGGAGCGGGCAAAATTGGCTAGTTTGAGAACTACTGATCTAGATCAAGCATACTTCTCTTTAAGTTTAGTACCAAGTATTTTTGTCTTTTCCTTTTCTTGCTAATCTGAATGATATCTTTTCTTCCGGTATGGCATCTAGTTTGTTGCTTGCATATACATATAAACACTACTTATTTCTACTTTTAAATTATACATCCAGCCACTTTCTGAATTCCTGTTGTATCTAATACCTTTTCAGTTGATTCTCATAAGCTTATGAGGTAATCACATCATCTGAAAAATGATAGTTTCACCTCCTCTTTTTCTATTTTAAAAATATTTTTCCCTTTTTCTTTTCCAGCCGCATTATCTAGAGGTCCACAATGATGATAAATCAGGTTCATAATAGTGAACATCTTTATTATGAATGATTCTAATATTTCCCCATTAAGCATGGTGCTGGTTTGGAGTCAGACACATAGTACTATATAACATGCAAAGGAATAGTGTATCATGCAATTGAAGTATCCATCTCCTATTATTATTATTTTTTTTTAACATCTTTATTGGGGGTATAATTCCTTTACAATGGTGTGTTAGTTTCTGCCCCATAACAAAGTGAATCAGTTATACATATACATATGTTCCCATATGTCTTCCCTCTTGCGTCTCCCTCCCTCCCACCCTCCCTATCCCACCTCTCCAGGCTGCCACAAAGCACCGAGCCAATATCCCTGTGCCATGTGGCTGCTGCCCACTAGCTATTTACTTTACTACGTTTGTTAGTGTGTATATGTCCGTGACTCTCTCTCGCCCTGTCACAGCTCACCCTTCCCCCGCCCCATCTCCTATTATTTTTTTAGGAGTATTCAAGGGCCTCTGTGGAATTTACAAATTGCCTTTTCAACATCTGTGGAGAAAATTATGTGCTATTTCTCTGATGTGGAAATTTTTATTTTAATTATTTATTTATTTATCTAACATCTTTATTGGAGTATAATTGCTTTACAATGTTGTGTTAATTTCTGCTGTATAACGAAGTAAATCAGCTATACGTATACATATATCCCCATATCCCCTCCCTCTTGTGTCTCCCTCCTACCCTCCCTATCCCACCCCTTTGTAGCACAGCTACAAAGACACAACGTGGCCAAAAATTAATTAATTAATTAATTTTTTAAAAATTTCAGTTACATCTGAACTATTTGAAAAGCTTTTTTTTTTTTTTTTTTTTTGCCACAAACCTGTGTCCCCTGCATCGGCAGGGGGACTCTCAACCACTGCTCCACCAGGGAAGCCCTGAAAAGCTTTAAAATTATTTTTTATGATACTATCATGACAGTGGTATCAAAACCCAACAAAGATAGCACAAAATGGATAACTACAGATAATTCAAAAGCATTCTATAAGAATGAGATAATATTACCAAGTGGGGCTTATTCTAGGGATTCTAGAATTGTTCAAAAATTTTTCTAATAGACATTTCTCCGAAGAAGATATACAGATTGCCAACAAACACACAAAAGGATGCTCAACATCACTAATCATTAGAGAAATAAAAATCAAAACTGCAATTAGGTATCACCTCACACCGGTCAGAATGGCCATCATCAAAAAATCTACAAACAATAAATGCTGGAGAGGGTGTGGAGAAAAGGGAACCCTCTTGCACTGTTGATGGGAATGTAAATTGATACAGCCACTGTGAAGAACAGTATGGAGGTTACTTAAAAAACTAAAAATAGAACTACCATACGACCCAGCAATCCCACTACTGGGCATATACCCTGAGAAAACCATAATTCAAAAAGAGTCATGTACCACAATGTTCATTGCAGCTTTATTTACAATAGCCAGAACATGGAAGCAACCTAAGTTTCCATCGACAGATGAATGGATAAAGAAGATGTGGCACATATATACAATGGAATATTACTCAGCCATAAAAAGAAACGAAATTGAGTTATTTGTAGTGAGGTGGATGGACCTAGAATCTGTCGTACAGAGTGAAGTAAGTCAGAAAGAGAAAAACAAATACCGTATGCTAACGCATATATATGGAATCTAAAGAAAAAAAGGGGAAAAAAAGGTTCTGAAGAACCTAGAGGCAGGACAGGAATAAAGACGCAGATGTAGAGAATGGACTTGAGGACATGGGGAGGAGGAAGGATAAACTGGGACGAAGTGAGAGAGTGGCATGGACATATATACACTACCAAATGTAAAATAGATAGCTAGTGGGAAGCAGCCACACAGCACAAGGAGATCAGCTCAGTGCTTATTGACCACTGTGCCACCAGGGAAGTCCCTGAAATTTTTATTTCTTAGAAATTTAATAGAACTGTCCCATGAAAACATCTGGGATTTGTGCTCTTTTGAAGAGCTCTTCAACACTTTTTTCTATTTCATTTATTGTGATTGGTGAGTTTACAAACTCTCTGTCTTCTGAGATCAGTTTTGATAATTATATTTGCCTATAAAGTTGTCTCTTCCATTCACATTCTAAAATTTATTTGTATAGTTGATCAACATTATCTTTTGCGGAGCACAGGCTCCGGACGCACAGGCTCAGCGGCCATGGCTCACAGGCCCAGCGGCTCCGCTGCATGTGGGATCTTCCCGGATCGGGGCACGAACCCGTATCCCCCTCATCGGCAGGCGGACTCTTAGCCACCGTGCCACCAGGGAAGCCCAACATTATCTTTTAGGATTATTTTAACCACTCTTTTTTGTGTGTGATTGTTTCCTTATTAGCATTTACTTTGTGATTTATATTTTCTTCCTCTTTTTGTATTAAATTTTTTATCATAAATCTTATTCCCCCTACCCCCGCCAAAGATCAAGTTCTTGCATTACTTTATTATTGCTGCCTTTTGTTGTTTTCTAATTTATTTATTTCTGCTTCTACCTTTATTATGCTTTGATATGCTTTCCTTGTGTTTATTTTGTTGTTGTTCTAACTTTAGTTGGTTGTTCAATTCACTTATTTTCATTCTATTTTGTTAACTAATTTATGCATTCTAGATAATAAATGTTTCTGTGAAAGCTGCTTTAACTGTATCTAGGGCTGTCCTGCATAGCAGTTAAGAATCCAAGCACTGGAGCTAGACTACGTGGATGCAAATCCTATCTACTTCATTTACCAGTGGTAAAATTAGGAAGCAAGTCACTATTGCTTGCTGTGGCTCTATTTTCTCATCTATAAAATGTGGATAATAATAGTTCCTTTACTGAATAGTTATTATGAGGATTAAATGGGTCAATAGTTAAAGCAATGCCTGACACATAGTAGGGGTGTTAAAAATAGCTCTTGAATGAATTACATGATGGATAGGTTTAATCTCAACTTTAAATCATCTATTATGCTTTCTATTTTTCTTGTTTCTTTTAAAAATCATCTTTTACAATGTGAGATGTATTTGCTTTCTGTATGTATGTATGTTTTTTTCTGGTAATTTTGAAGTGTTTTTGTGTTTGCTTATTTATAACTTTATAGATTACATTTAATCTTCTATTTCCTTATACATTATCTACTGACTCCATACTGTAATGACAAGTTTAGTATATTTCTACTCTTTTCTTCCACTCTTTACTCTTCCATCTGGTTTTATTATAATATTTTTTTCTGAGTTTTTACCCTCATAGTTTAAATTACACTTATACCTCTATTCTTGATTTAAATCATATCTTTTGACCATTGGCTATAAAAGATGAGGAAATCAGCGTTCTTCAATTGTCTGCAACATTCCTTCCCCATTTCCCCTGAATATTTTTTTTTATATATCAGTTAGGTTTTAAAATTTTATTTCTCTTTCCAGATATTTTAAAGTCTTATTTCCAGAGTTAAATGGGTTCAATATACTCCTTCAGTTGATCCTGTGACAGTTTATTCAAGTCACAAAAGACTCATGGGAGCTATATTCCTGAGTTCTTACATATTTAAAAATGTTCATCTATTACCTTTAAAGGTTAAATGATAGTTTGCCTGAGTATGAAATTTGGGGGTAGGAAGACACAACTTTCCTGGCCGATCTATAATATGTCACCTATCTTTTAGAATTGAATACTGCTGTACAGAAGTCTCAGGCTGGCCTAATTTTCCCCTTTCCAGATGAGTTGATCCTTTTGCCTTTATCTTTGAAATTCATTCAGTTCATTAGGATATGTCTTTATGCTGATTATTGTACTTTTAAGTTTTTAAAAGCTGGGAAATAACATTTTCAATCTGTTGATCAAAGATTTCTTTAGATTCTGATAAGGTTTCTTAACTTATATCTTTAAATATTATTTTTCACCATTTAAAAAAAATCTTCTTTAGGGACCATAGTTATACAGTTCCGTATTAGAGTTGGCAGATGTGGAGGACGTTGGTGTGAGATTTGGGAGGTGGAAGTGAGGAAACAGCCATTACCTGAGTCCAGAATACTTCTAGATTTTTAGGGTCCCCCCATCAATATCTTTTACAGAACTTTCACTACATCTATTTCAACAGGAATTGTTTTTGGCAACTCCCCTTTACCAAGTCTGCCCAAATTGCTTAACATAGTTTTCACAGAAACAATAACTGTCTCTGTTTTTTTTAATCTATATTTCATTGGTTCTCTAATGTCTAATTAAAATGTGCATTTATAGTAACAACTGGCAAGTACATGTTTGGGAACAAACAAATAACTCCTGGAAGGAGAAATGCATGGGCTACCAGATAACAGTCATGATTATTCAGCTATTGGTGTGCTACCCATGGGTATCTGGTAAGCACATTTTACATGTGTGATGGAGAACCCTGGTTACTCCTATGCAATTAAAAGAGTTATCACTATCATCTGAATCTGTCACATCCCACGAATTGTTTTTGGAATAAATCTGTCATGTTTACTTATCATTTACTTCCTCTCTATGAAAACAGAAAATAGAATATGCACAAAAAAGTATATGAGTTTCATAACCATTAGACTTACATTATTTTGAGTTTTCTAAATTTTAGGTATTGGAAGGTAGAGGCCGATTATGACTGCGTTTTGACCCATAGATGTGGCCTTGTTAAGGTCACACTAGTTCTTTGGAAGAATTTTGATCAGATTCTTATAAGAGGTGTGTAATTAAAAGAATGTAGAAAGGATAAGGTAGAACTTTTAAGGTCATTTTTCTGTCTATATTTGGGGAGAAAAAAAGCAAAAAACCATCCAAGACACCCTAAGGATTGTGGAGTCTTCATCTGAATTTAAGAATTAGTCCACTATTACTTACTTTCAGTCTTAACCTTCCTTCTTTTGCTGCGGCCTGATCAAACGATAAATCTAAAGATTCTCTAAACATTGTTGAATACTTACTACATACCAAGTTCTGAAATGGCTATTTTCACAGGTACCATCTCATTTAACGCTCACACCAATCCTGGAGGACATGATTTATTCCGCTTTTCTATATGAGGAAACAGATCAGCACGGTTGGGGACTTAACCAAGGTTACTCTGATATAAGCAGTCAAGGTGAAACTGACTCCAGGTCAGCTCAATGGCTTTTCACTTCAGAGCTGGAAAGAATGAGTAGGAGATCGTACTTCTTGGTCCCGTGAAATACAATTGCTAAACTTATATTTGTTTCACAACTACAAAATTATTGTATAACGAGTTTGCAATTATTTTTTTTAAACATTATATAACTTGGGATAGGGGGATTTTTAAAATGTATTAGGAAAAGGGTCCCATCTCAACAAACTGTCTAGTTGCCAAGAAATGGTAATAACAAGATAAATTTTTAAAAGTCATAGTAATAAGTGATGTAACTATAACTTTGTATTTCCATTCTCTCTTTTCAGCAACTTAAAACAATTTCTGGTGACATTGCCTACTATCTTTCACAAGATCCCAATAGCAAGAGGTGGTTGTTACTGCCAGTTAACATGGGAGAAAGCAAGCTCAGAAAGTCCCAAGAACATAAAAGTATGTGGCTAAGGCAGGAATAATCATCTCTGTGCCTGGTGTTCTGTCCATTAATACTGGCTACATCTCTTCAGCACCATCAAAATGAGTCACTACCATTTGGCAGAGACAAAAAGATCTGGGAGACAAATTTCAGCTGTAATCTTAAGAGTATTCTAAACAAAATATTGCACCTTTTCTTATTTTCTGTAATTTGAGTCAGACTTCTCTCTTAGACAATGACTGGAACAAAAGGAAATTGCTCATGTCCCAGTTTTGCCTTCAATAACACAAATGTTAAAGCTGGAGGATTTGCTTCTTGCTTGTCACAAATACATGCTTCCCTGGTTTACTGCAATAAGCAGGTTGTAGCTAGGAACTTACTCTGCAGTAAAATTAATAGCTACATTCTACACCCAGCCTCTCAGTGAATTTTGAAGAGATGGGTCTGGATAGAAAAGGATGTGCCTTTCTATCCAGTTAACAAAGACACCCAAGATGATGGAAACTCTAGTCATAGTCTCTGGGGAGTTCTGGGTTTAAATTTTTTGGTTTAAGTTATCTTAACATCTATGCATAAACATCAAAATAAATTATGAAACTCTCACCAGACCCAGAAAAAATGAATTGCCAACAGCTCCCACCACCTCCAAACACGTTTACCTTAGTTTCACTCTTTGTACTTAGATTTTGTTGGGATACTGTTCTCTAGCTGATCATTCTATGCTTTATGTGTTCTCTTTCCCATTAATTTGTAAACATCCCAAGAGAAGAGCACTTCTATCTTTGTTCTGCTCCTAGCTCACAAGTCATAGAAAAGGGAAGAGGCTGGTACAGAGAGCAAAGTAATACTGATGGCCCACTGCACACCAAGTCCTCTTCATATGCTATTACTTTGAGTCCCCACAAACATCTTATGATTCAGCTATTATTATCCTCATTTTACGAAAAAGGAACTTGAGGTTCAGAGGAGATGAAAGATTTCTCCAGTGTTACAGAGGTAATAAACAGTCAGGATAAGATCCAAACCAAGATCTCTGCCCTCTCTTCCCACTGTCCCACACTGCCTTCCTCTACACATTTTTAAGAGGTCCTTCATGGTAAGACTTTCATCATAGAAAGGCAATGAATGCTACTTTAAAGATAAAAAGGAGAAGAAAAATAACTTTTTCCAGCCTCCTGAGAACTATGATAAAGAAAACCAGTTATTGTACAACTATGCTGCACCTATTAACACTCTTGTCAAAATTTCAGAGTGTTTTATGTTATTTTTCTCCTGGTTATCAACACAACAGCATGCTCACTGTAGGAAATAACAGATGATCCCTGACTTACGATGGTTCCACTTATGATTTTTTGACTTTACAGTGGTGAAAAAGGGATACTCATGTGGTAGAAACCATACTTTGAATTTTGATCTTTTCCCAGGCTAGCGGTAACCCCAGGATGCTCTCTTGTGATGCTGGGCAGCGGCAGTGAGTGTAGCTCCCGTCGTCCACGTGATCACGAGGGTAAACCCTGATGTGCTTACAACCATTCTGCACCCAGACAACCATTCCGTTTTTCACTTTCGGTACAGTATTCAATAAATTACAGGAGATAGTCAAAGTAGGAGGGTGAAACATAGTCTGGTAGCTTGATTTATAGCTTTTAAATATTTAGACGTGTTATGTGAGCCTCCATTTTTCCTCCTGCCCTAGGCTCCAAACATGTTGTGGCAAATATATTATTTCATGGGTGTATATCATGGTACACCTAATCCTTCTCTTAATGTAGAACATTTAAGTGGTTCCTAAATTTTTATTTTAAATGACATATATTAAACATCTGTCTATATATATATATTTGCCTTCATTACTGATTGCTTCTTATGATACACTCTGAGAAGAAAAATTACTGGGTCAAAGGGTATAAACTCTTACTATCCAATATCTTAAACTAATGGTCAGATTAATGGGAGACCTCACTGAATGCAAACCCTACCTCTCTCTCTACCCTCTACCTACATACCAGTTCTGCTGACTTCCATTAATGGTTACAGAGACTATGCCTATTTTTAAAGACTTTTATACAAGGTCATTTTGTTTTAAGATAGGATGCTGACTCACAAAGTACCTTTTTTATAATTGAAGAATAATTGGCAAATAATATACTACTTTCAGATGTACAACAGAATGAGTTAATATTTGTATATATTGTGGAATGATCACCACGATAAGTCTAGTTAACATCCACAAAATATCTTTTGATATTCTTTCGAAGTCCATTAAATTTCAATCCTTTAAATCAGGAATGGGCAAACCACGGCCCTTGGGCCAAATCCAGACTGCACCCATTTTTGTAAATAAAGTATCAGTGGAGCACAGCCTTGTGCATTCATTTCCATATTGTGTACATCTGCTTTCACACTACAATGGCAGAGCT
Organism: Neophocaena asiaeorientalis asiaeorientalis; assembly: GCF_003031525.2. Taxonomy (NCBI): domain Eukaryota; kingdom Metazoa; phylum Chordata; class Mammalia; order Artiodactyla; family Phocoenidae; genus Neophocaena; species Neophocaena asiaeorientalis. Next base: position 4,226,596 of record NW_020174563.1, read on the forward strand.
GAGTCACTGCAACAGAGACCATATATGGCTGGCCTACAATGCCTAAAATATTTCTGAGTCTTTAGAGAAAAAGTTTGCCGACCCCTGATCTCAGAATACAAACCAGAAACGGAATTAGAGAATACTGAGTAGTAGTAAATCTACAAGAGTTTCTTCCCCGTTTCACAAATCAGGTGCTCTGGCCTGAGCAGGCATGGCATTTTTGTTTTGGTGTTCCTGCTAACATCTTGATCAAGCTGCTGCTATTTCCTCTGCTTCACAAACATTTATCAAGTACCTACTATGTGTCAATCAGACTTTGTACCAGGTGCTGAGGGCTCATGGAAGAATAATTCACCATTTTGGGGCTGCAAGGAGACGACTGGTTTTCCAAGTGCATGTGTCCAAGCTTTCATAAAGCCAACAGGATCATTCCAATCTTCCTAGACCATCTCCTATCACCTTGGAGGTTCTAAGAATGAGTTGTGTAAAGAGCAAGTGTTGTAAAGAAACTGTGGCAGAGAGCAGAAGCACCTTTACTGTAGCAGCTTGGAGTCTGAACTGCAATAATTAAGCCACCTTGGTGAAAAATCACTGATAGCAGACACAGGAAGAGCAGGCAAACAGGCAAAACAAACAACTCCTGTATACCAAGTAATTTCCTCCTGCATAAATTCCTTTGATGTTTCTGCCTTAGCCAGTCAGGAAGAAGAATTGCCCACTTTTTGATATCAGGATGAGCAAGAGATTGATAAACTGTTATTCTGTTTTACTTAAAAAATTAAAATTCCTATTTATAAGAAAGAGCCCATACATGTGTAGTGAGGAAAGAGAGAAATAAAAGAAGCCAGCACTATTGTTTTGCTCTCCATAAAGATGGGGGCAATAACAGAGTAATTTCGCTTTGGGAAAAGACAAAAACCTGAGCCAAGTACTTCAGAAGATTCTAAGAAATGTGGTTTGGATCCAAGTTTGAGGGACGTATTTTTTGAGTTTTAATGAAAAAATAAAAGGGACAAATTATTTACAACCCAGATACTTTCTCACTTTTTGTTGGCACAATTAACTTGTCATAAAATTATATGAGAAAACTACAAACCAAAAGCAAATGTCTTGAGGGACTTCCCTGGCAGTCCAGTGGTTAGGGCTCCATGCTTCCACTGCAGGGGGCACAGGCTTGATCCCTGGTCGGGGAACTAAGATCCTACAAGCCAAGTGGCGTGGCGAAAAAAAAGCCAATGTCTTGAATGCTGTGTTGTCTTGGATCATCACTGGTACAGCTATACTATATCACTGGGGTAAAAGAGAGAAGAGTCTGTGTCTGTAGACTTGCTCTCCTCCTCTGCCTCTTATTAGCTGGTCAACCTTGTGTAAGTTTCCTCACTTCTCAGAGCCCCGTCCTCTGCAAAATTTTGATAATAACACTTACCTTGCTGGGTTCTCTCAAGGACTAAGTAAAGTAACATGAGTCAGCTCATAACACAGTTACTGGCATTTATTTGCTGAATAAAATATATTTCTGTTGTAGTCATCATAATTTACAATATATGTTAAAGCCCCCAAACCAGACTTCACAGAGTTCATGAGGTAGGCACTTGCCTCCGTGGTTTGCCTTGGCAATTACCTGCCTGGCTCCCATTTTTCTTTTTCAGTCACTAAAATTCTACTAACAGAGATGTCTTCCTTTGGCTATTGAAATCTTTTCTCCCATTGAGAGTGGTCAGCAAAAATGTGTATGCCTCCTCATGCTTGACATCCTGACATGTTATCAGCTGAGCCATCTCTGGGGATTAGGTGGTATCTAGCTGAACATAATGTCTTCAGGATAAAGTTCCCTCGTTAAGCAGCATATGTGCCTGGAGAAGGGCAAGAAATATTTAGCAGGCAGGTGGGTGGGTGTCACTTTGGGCATAATTTATCATTTTGCCAAGGATTTATCTCCAATGGCTTATTTGTGGAAATATGCTCATTTGCGAAGAGGAATACCTATCTGCAAAAGGAGAGACCAGTCTTCTGGGTTCATGGCAATTCAGAACCATTAGAATGACTTGTTCTGACCTACTTAGAATAAACAAAGCTCCATGCAACTATTAACTATTTGCATTGCCCAACTCTGTTATAAAAACACAGTTCTCAGAATATCTCCAAAGTCTCTGCCAAGGCCTTTGTTTTGTTTATTTTGCTCTTGTGAGAGAAGTCAGAGATAACTAATACTTGCGTTACCAATTGGCTTCTGTAAAGTGTCTTGATTATTACATTCTTTTTCAAGTGCTTCAAATGTCCCTTCTAACTAGTCTTTGCCTGGCCAAGAAAATCAATTATTCTCCTTCTGTCCCTCACCAAGTATTAGAGCAGTTTGTCTCAACTTCCTCCTCCTCCATCACTCCCCCCTCACTCCTTGTAAATGTTACTTATATATTCACAGCTTTATGGATTTTGCTTTCTCAAAGTTTACCCATTCAGGCCCTCTACTCACCAAACCCAAAGGCCTCATGTCCATCTTCATCCTCTACAACAATGGGTCTCTAATAAGGTGTGTGCTATGCAAGACAATACTTGGGGTGCAGAAAGAAAAAAAATTTAACTTTTATTTTTTTTTTGCGGTATGCGGGCCTCTCACTGTTGTGGCCTCTCTCGTTGCGGAGCACAGGCTCCGGACGTGCAGGGTCAGCGGCCATAGCTCACTGGCCTAGCCGCTCCGCGGCATGTGGGATCTTCCCAGACCAGGGCACGAACCTGTGTCCCCTGCATCGGCAGGCGGACTCTCAACCACTGCACCACCAGGGAAGCCCCTTAACTTTTATTAGCATTTAAAATTTTAACCTTAAAATTTTGACTTTGTATATTTTTTTTACAGAGACTCCTGGGAGCATCTGAGATCCTTTCAGGGCATCTGCAAGGTCAAAACTGTGTTCACAATAACACTAAGATGGAATTTAACTTTTATACTCAATCTCTCATGAGTATAAAGTGGAGTTTTCCAGAAGCTACATGACATGGGATATTGCAACAGATTGAATGAGGAAGCGGATATGAGAACCCAGTTGTTTCTATTAAGCCAGATATTAAAAGGATTTGTAAAAATGTAAAACATTGATGTTCTTGTCACTAAATTTTGTCTTGTTTTAGAAAAGTTGTTTTTCATAAAAGTGTTATTTATATTAACATGTAATGCATGGTTATTGCTATATTTAAGTGAAATAAATATTTTAAAATCTTAGCTTTAAATATCAATATGGTAAATATCAATAGATATATTGATACAATGATGTGTTGGAGCTGGCTCCTACCAGTTTGCAAGAGAGCTATTCATAGCTAGAAATAGTCCACAGTGAGAGTTTACACCACAGAAATCAGCAAATGCCACAAATCAAAGCTTTTGTTTTGAAGAACTGGTTTACCAGCACACCACTGGATATAACTCACTTAAAAATTCTTTGGGATCATTAATAATTTTTAAGAATGTAGAGTTCCTAAGACCAAAAAGGTTGGGAACCTCTGCTCCACAGCATCAACACTGTTAATAGCTACATTCTTGATACTCTTTCCATACACCCACCTCCCTCTTCACACCGGGCACAGCACAGAATCCCCTTCTGCTCACCTCATCCTTATTCTTCACTCCTCCCATTTCCCCTCTAACCTGACAGAGCACCAGTCATTCTCCTAAATTAGTCTCTGAAACGTCTCTCTGCTAAAATATATTGCTTCTCAAAGTGCAACAAAATCACTTGGGGGTGCTCATTAAAAATGAATATTTTTAGGACAATTGTATTGACCCAAACCCACTGAAACGCAAGTCTCTGGAGAGGGTAGAGTAGTCAACTTTTTAATATCCAGGGGTGATTCTTAGGATGACCCTAAGTTTGAGAAGCCTCTAGCCCTCTCTCTAGTCGTCTCTTTGGGGATCTTACCCATTTCCATATTCTGAACAACTCTTCTTTGTCTTCTAGTCTCAGCCACTCTCTTAAGCTCCAGACATACATCCTGAAATGCTCCTATGACATCTCCATAAATTGTTTTGCCACCACTTCAAGTTCAATATGCGGTATACATAACTCCTCAACTTCCCAAACAAATCTGCCACTCTTCCGTTGCCTTTCCTTAGTCAATGACACCACAGTTATCTCAACTACTCAGATCTGGACTATTGAAATGATGGTTACCTGTTACTTCTTCTCCACTGCTCCCACATTTAACTAGGTTCCCAGGCCTATACATTCCATCTCCGAAACATCACTTGCTTCTCTCCCTTCCATTTCCAACCTAGTCTTGGCCTTCTTAATTCTGCCCTAGGTGATTAAATCACCTTTCTCTTTTGTCAAGAAGTTCAAATTCTCAGTGATTTGAAAACCAACACCTTTTAGTGCCCCTATGGCTTCTAATGCCATCTGTTGTCAGGTAAATACTGTGAAACAGTCTTGGAAAGTTCTTTTGGAGATTGCTGTGTGGTCATTCATCATTCACTCTATCACTGGGTATAGGTGCATAGCTGCTTCCAGCACAGAAAAACCGACCTCAAGATGGACAGAAGCAGGGCTTTGGTATGGGACAGAGCCTGAGATTCTGCTGCTAAACAGGCAGAGTAGAAATACTGAGGAGTCATCCCAAAGGGTTATAATGCCAATACTACACATGTACTTGGGGGAAGGACAGACTGGAGTTAACAAGAGAAGGCTGAGTAACAGTGGGAGAAAAAATTACACGTAAGGCCAGTGAGAAGGGAAAAACGTTGAGAAAAAGAGCAGTGTGCTGGATACCTCCTGTTCATCCCTTTGATCCCACCTGTCCCCATCTCCACCCTGCTCTGTGCTGGGAGGCTGACCTGCATGCACCACATCCACTGAGGTTACCTGTGCTCTGGCTTCTGGTTGGAGTTGACCTAGGGGAGCCCTGGAGGGAGGGAGAGTATAAGGAAGGGGGAGAGGGAAGTCAGAGTATTTTCCTACGAACCAGCTCACCTGTGGCTGGCTTAGTCCTCCACTGAAGGTTGCAGCACCTGCCAGGCAGCCCTGTCCGCGGCCCCCACGGTGCTGAGTCCCAGTAGTGGCTCCCTCCCTAGCACCTCGGGCCTAGGGTGGTAAGCACACCCTGCGGTTACCAGTCTTGGGGTCCTTACTGCCCCTTGCGCTGCTCTACCTCCTGCCTACACCTTCGTAAACAGTCACTCTATGAACCCCTCAAACCATTCCAATTTGAGTATACCATGTGTTTCCTGCTGCACCCTGATCGATATATGTGGGTACAGAAAAAAAGTCAGTGAAACTAAATAGAGAGCAGGAGGAGGAGGAGAAGAGTTGATAACTAATTTTCTTCCAAGAAACATGCTTTTCACCTGTCTTGGCCACATTCTTCCTCCAGCCCCCTTCCCATCTTAAGTTACCTTCTTCTCCTTCCATGTTTTTTTAACCCACCTTCCTCATTACTTTATCCATCATCATCTCTTCTTTCCATATCCAATCCTTTTAATTCACTAACTTAAGCTTCTTCTTCCTCCTGGACAGTTTATCCAACTCCTTGTCCATTCTGAAATAAATATGGGGCTTCATCTGTCAACACAAGGCACCACATGGCTTTCTGGGCCCTGCTTCACAGAAACTTCCTGATGATGGGGCCCCTCCAAACCTTCTGTCTTCTCCACAGGAAACCAGCACTGACTTCAGTCTCATGGCTTCTTTAAAGACACCCCCCTTTTCAGATTCCTCTAAATATCCTCTAAGGTACCAACCTTTTCTGTCCATCATTTTTTTTTTTTTTTGCAGTATGTGGGCCTCTCACTGTTGTGGCCTCTCCCATTGCGGAGCACAGGCTCCGGACACACAGGCCCAGCGGCCATGGCTCACGGGCCCAGCCGCTTCGCGGCACGTGGGATCTTCCCGGACCGGGGCACGAACCCGCATCCCCTGCATCGGCAGGCGGACTCCCAACAACTGCGCCACCAGGGAAGCCCTGTCCATCATTTTTGTAAGCCAAGGTATTTGGACAGGGGACCCACGGTCTAGACTTGCACTGTCTAGTATGGTAGCATCTAGCTATAGCGTGGCAATTAAAGTTAAAATTAAAAATTCAGTTCCACAGTTGCATTAGCCACGTTTCAAATTGCTCAATAGCCACATATAGTAATAACAACTATATTGAATATTTCCATCATCACAGAGGGTTCTATTGGACAGATTAGGGTCTAGATTAGGGTTTCTCAGCCTTAGAAATATTGACATTTGGGGCTGGATAAGTCTTTGTTGAGGGGCTAGGAGGGGCCGTCCTGTGCATTGTAGGATGTTTAGCAGCATCCCTATCCTGTACCACCAACGCCAGTAGCATTCTTCCAGTTGTGACAACCAAAAATGTCTCCAAGTGTTCCCAGACTCTGGTTTAGATGAAACCATTCAATTATAGATTGTGTTTTGCTCACCCACAGAGAAGGGCAAGATAAGTCAAAGAAAAAAATACGTTAAGATATACTTGGAGCAGGAGTCGAGATGTACCTGGAGCAGGAGATAGAGTAAGGAAAGGAGACCAGAGAGTAGAAGATTTCCACAAAACTCTTGTGCAGTTTATTACAACTTTTTAGTAACAAGTCCTAGTCCTTCAATAAAGTGCAGTGAATTTTCTTTGGCTGCTCCCATGACACTTGGAACACTCAAACAGGGTCATCATAAGGTACAGTGCCCCCACCCCACACCCTGAAAATATCAGGGAGAGTTTTGGCTGATGTGTAGATTGATGATGTCTCCCATTGGGAGCATGAAGTGCAGGGCGGCCAAAAATCATCACATAATGATGTTAAAGATAACCAGGAAGCCTTACTAACTGGACAGGGTCACTCACACACATTCCTCCCCCCAACACAGGAAGGGAGTGTCACATCCTCCCTGACCTGCCCAATTCTGTGGCTTCTGACTTTTATAGCTCTTCAGGGTTAGCAGGCATTGAGAGTTATGTAGGGAAAAGTTACCACAGCCTGGGGTTCTACTGGCTACAACTCAACTATGCAAAACAGGTTTCCCAAAAGGTGGCCACCCATCCTAAGGGATGTCCTACAGTGAAGACACTTTTTAAAGACAATTGCCCACATTTATTTAACCATGGGCCCCTTCTTCTGAAATAACACCTATTGAATATGTTTTACCCAATGCTAACATAAAGAAAAGAAGACCTGTATTCAACCTGAAATCTTCCATCTGCCCAGAAGGGTTTCCTTGACACTTTAAAAGATTTCCGTCTAGCAAGATGAAGGCACAAAAGAGGTCCTGTTATGGGCTCAGGAAATGGTCACGCTTGAGAATCACAGAGGTCACTGTATGGAACCAGGAGTTAGGAACTAAGAACAGAACAGGCCAGGATCAGGCATCAGGCACAACTAGATAGGCTGGTGATTTTCTGCTTTCTTATCAAGCCCTCAAGGCAGGAGACCACTGAAGATTAATAAGGTCTATAGCACCTGGGCTGTAGGGACACAGAAGTCAGGCTGACACCTGCCCACTCAGTCCAGGGCCACAAAGAGCAGTGACAGGGGTTCAGGAACTGGGCATTAGAGAGGTTTAGAGAACTAGTGGGATAACTCAACAAAACAAAATAAATCACAGGGTGAAAGTCTCCTGCAGGCTCAAGCAAGGCACTGTGTGGTGCTAATACTCTAAAGATGAATAAAGCAAAGCCTGTGCCTTCCATGTGCTCACAATCAGCCCCTATGGACCAATGCTGATGGTGGTGGTGATACTCTTAACCTATTGTTTAATCCTGGCAAATGTGTGAGGCTGGGATGGAGGGACTGCCTGGTCCAGGATCATGAATTATAATTATCTGAACACTAGAATGTTCTGTAAATACACAGTTAAAATAAAGATATAAGAGGGCAGGGGCTAAATAGTGCTCACCTGTGTTTTCGCCTCCATATACCATGTCTGGTTTACAGAAGCCATTCAATAAACATTGACTGAATATTTAATGAAGTAATAAAGGTAAGGCTTGTCTATCTCACATGATAGATTCCCCCAGAAGGCAGTGGCTTTTTCTTTTATTTTGTGTGCGCTCCATAGATTATTCAGGTGATAGGTATACAGTAGATATTGAGACATAGTTGATAGTATCCAAAATACAAGAAATGATAACATTTGCATCAGACAGGATCCCAACAGGAAACAGACGGAACATTTAAATTAGGATAGTTTGCGGAGACTAATTTGAAAGGGACTATTTGCAAAGTTGGGGACACAGTATTGGGGATACTGTTGAAATTCAGGATTGTAGCAGCAACACTGTTACCAATCCTGGAGGAAAGAGATTAGAGGAAGGATTGATTACAAGAACCAGAAAGGAGAAAGTCTTAGAGTGAAGAACCATGACCTTAGGTCGAGGGCCACAGGCAGCCCAAGGCAACCCCACAAGGAGGGAGCTCAGAGGATAATTAGCCTGACCTCGCTCTCCCTGCCTGAATCTCCTATGGGGACTCTGCCGTTGGCGGAAGGCAGGGGCACAGGACCCCTTGTGTAGTCCTCACAGGCAGCCTCCCGGGTACAGGGAGGGAGAGAAGAGAAGGGTAGACAGCAGAACAGGAGGAGCAAAAGGAAGATTTCCTTAACAATAGGTGATTGCTATCCCTGAACTGGTGGTGTCTGGAAATGTTTAAGATGCCAATTCATGGGACTTCCCTGGTGGTGCAGTGGTTAAGAATCCGCCTGCCAATGCAGGGGACGTGGGTTCGATCCCTGGTCTGGGAAGATCCCACATGCTGTGGAGCAACTGAGCCCGTGCGCCACAACTTCTGAGCCCATGCACTGCAACTACTGAAGCCTGTGTGCTCTAGGGCCCGTGTGCCGCAACTACTGAGGCTGCGTGCCACAACTACTGAAGCCCGTGGGCCTAAAGCCCGGGCTCCACAACAAGAGAAGCCAACGCTGTGAGAAGCCCACGCACCGCAGCAAAGAGTAGCCCCCGCTCAGCGCAACTAAAGAAAGCCCGCGTGCAGCAACAAAGACCCAACGCAGCCAGAAAAAAAAAAAAAGATGCCAATTCATGATCAATTTTTCCATGATGTAATGAGAAAGAATCACTTTAAAACTCTTATTCTGTATTGATGGTCAATAACTGAGTGTTAGGAGTACCACTCTAATTTAAAAATGGGATTTCATCCAGGCCAAAAATCAAATCCCAATCAACAGGAAAGTTAAGTTCAAATAACAGAGAAATTATGAACCTTAATTCTGCCAGACCTGAAGGTCAGCCAAAAATACACTGACTCTGGACTCCTGGTTAGAGGTGAAGGTGTGGTACTTCCCATCAGGAAAACTGATCAAAGGATAATATATTGCTGCATATAACTAAAGCTTCTATTGTTAGAGAATATAGCAGAACTCAGTATTTGGGGGTTTCTCAATGGAACAGGGGGAAGGAAAGGTGCCCAAACCTCCTAAGGAAAAATTACTACCATGCATTAGAACACAGACAGTTGAGGACTGGGAAATTCATGAAGAAAGTCAATGAGAAAAACTCTCTTACCTTGAAGGCTGCTACTTTTCCAAAGCGAGTGGAGAGGAAAACATTATCCATCAAATGACAAAAAATAACACAATGGAATACTAGAAAGAAGAGGCTAACAAGAATTCTGATGTGGTCTCAGCAATAAAAGAAACAAAACTAAAACATCTTTATCATAATTTAACTTTGGTGAGTATATGGCCTGCAGCCTTTTGACATTTATTAGCAAACCACAGCAAGGGAAAGAAAAAGATCCTTCAGTTTTCTCCTCTCTTCTGCCTTAATCATAGGCATACAGCCAACGTATTATACTTGATTTGCAAAGATTTACAGTCACAAAATAAATATGTAAGTGTTCATTATCTACATGTTCATTAATTCCTGGAAAATCATAATACATTCAGAATCTTTACAGTTAAATTAATTGCTACTTCCCATACTCAGTCTGGGATTTGATGTTTTCTTTCTCAAGAGAGGCATATGCATGGCTACTGCCTGTTCAGTGCAAGCTGTACTCCTCATAATGAGCACTTATCAAAATTTCAGACTCATCTGCAAGGAGTACACTTTGTTCCATTGTTCAAGCATATAACACGCACAGCAAGTTGCAAATACAAGATATGCACAACTGATAAATGATGACTAGTTTATATGCACAGATACTGCAAGAGGAAAAGCCAACTGACTATAACTGGCAATCTCCTTTGCCTTGCCACAAATGAATAGAATAACCAGAAGAGAAAGGTCTCTTCCTTTGCCTTTGGGCCATTTAATTATCACGAACATTTGGCAGGAGTATTCTAACTAAGATACAGTCTATACTCACTTTTATGGATTCAGTAGTTTATATTCTTCATGGAATTAAATATTCTTTTTTTTTTAAACATCTTTATTGGAGTATAATTGCTTTACAATGGTGTGTTAGTTGCTGCTTTACAACAAAGTGAATCAGCTATACATATACATATATCCCCATATTTCCTCCCTCTTGCATCTCACTCCCACACCCACATCCCACCCCTCTAGGTGGTCACACAGCACCGAGCTGTTCTCCCCGTGCTATGTGGCTGCTTGCCACTAGCTATCTATTTTACATTTGGTAGTGTATATATGTCCATGCCACTCTCTCACTTTGTCCCAGCTTACCTTTCCGCCCCCCTGTGTCCTCAAGTCCATTCTCTATGTATGCATCATTATTCCTATCCTGCCCCTAGGTTCTTCAGAACCACTTTTTGGGGGGGGGGATTCCATATATATGTGTTAGCATACGGTCTTTGTTTTTCTCTTTCTGACTTACTTCACTCTGTATGACAGTCTCTAGGTCCAACCACCTCACTACAAATAACTCAATTTCGTTTCTTTTTGTGGCAGAGTAATATTCCATTGTATATATGTGCCACATCTTCTTTATCCATTCATCTGTAGATGGACACATAGGTTGCTTCCATGTCCTGGTTATTGTAAATAGAGCTGTAATGAACATTGCAGTACATGACTCTTCTTCAGTTATGGTCTTCTCAGGGTATATGCCCAGTAGTGCGATTGCTGGGTCATATGGTAGTTCTATTTTTAGTTTTTTAAGGAACCTCCATACTATTCTCCATAGTGGCTGTATCAATTTACATTCCCACCAACAGTGCACGAGGGTTCCCTTTTCTCCACACCCTCTCCAGCATTTATTGTTCGTAGAGTTTTTCATGATGGCCATTCTGACTGGTGTGAGGTGATACCTCATTGTAGTTTTGATTTGCATTTCTCTAATGATTAGTGATGTTAAGCATCCTTTCATGTGTTTGTTGGCAATCTGTATACCTTCTTTGGAGAAACGTCTCTTTAGGCCTTCTACCCATTTTTGCATTGGGTTGTTTGTTTTTCTGATATTCAGCTCATGAGCTGCTTGTAAATTTTGGAGATTAATCCTTTGTCAGTTGCTTCATTTGCAAATATTTTCTCCCATTCTGAGTGTTGTCTTTTCAACCTGTCTCTGGTTTCCTTTGCTGTGCAAAAGCTTTTAAGTTTCATTTGGTCCCATTTGTTTATTTTGTTTTTATTTCCATTTCTCTAGGAGGTACATCAGAAAGGATCTTGCTGGGCTTCCCTGGTGGAGCAGTGGTTGAGAGTACGCCTGCCAATGCAGGGGACACGGGTTCGTGCCCCGGTCTGGGAAGATCCTACATGCCGCGGAGCGGCTAGGCCCGTGAGCCATGGCCACTGAGCCTGCGCGTCCAGAGCCTGTGCTCCGCAACGGGAGAGGCCACAACAGTGAGAGGCCTGTGTACCGGAAAACAAAAAAAAAAAGATATTGCTGTGATTTATGCCATAGAGTGTTCTGCCTATGTCTTCCGCTAAGAGTTTTATACTGTCTGGCTTTACATTTAGGTCTTTAATCCATTTTGAGTTTATTTTTGTGTATCGTGTTAGGGAGTGTTCTAATTTCATTCTTTTTCATGTAGCTGTCCACTTTTCCCAGCACCAGTTATTGAAGAGGCTGTCTTTTCTCCATTGTATATTCTTGCCTCCTTTATCAAAGATAAGGTGACCATACGTGCGTGGGTTTATCGCTGGGCTTTCTATCCTGTTCTGGTGATCTATATTTCTGTTTTTCTGCCAGTACCATAATGTCTTGATTACTGTAGCTTTGTAGTATAGTCTGAAGTCTGGGAGCCTGATTCCTCCAGCTCTGTTTTTCTTTCCCAAGATTGCTTTGGTTATTCGGGGTCTTTTGTATTTCCACACAAATTGTGACATTTTTTGTTCTAGTTCTGTGAATAATGCCATTAGTAGTTTGATATGGATAACACTGAATCTGTAGATTGCTTTGAGTAGTATAGTCATTTTCACAATGTTGATTCTTCCAATCCAAGAAACTGTTTCCTTCCTTTCTTTTTTATTTATTTCTGATCAGATCTTTATAATTTCTTTCTTCTGCTAACTTTGGGGGCTTTTGTACTTCTTTCTCTAATTGCTTTAGGTGTAAGGTTAGGTTGTTTATTTGAGATGTTTGCTGTTTCTTGAGGTAGGACTGTATTGCTAAAAACTTTCCCCTTTGAACTACTTTTGCTGCATCCCATAGGTTTTGCGTCATCGTGTTTTCATTGTCATTTGTTTCTAGGTATTTTTTTGATTTCCTTTTTGATTTCTTGGTAATTTAGTAGTGTATTTTTTAGCCTCTTTGTGTGTGTATTTGTTACAGATTTTTTCCTGTAATTGATATCTAGTCTCATAGTGTTATGGTCGGAAAAGATACTTGATACGATTTACTTTTCTTAGATTTACCAAGGCTTGATTTGTGACCCAAGATATGATCTATCCTGAAGAATGTTCCATGAGCACTTGAGAAAAATGTGTATTCTGTTATTTTTGGATGGAATGCCCTATAAATATCAATTAAGTCCATCTCATTTCATGTCATTTAAAGCTTGTGTTTCCTTGTGGATGATCTGTCCATTGGTGAAAGTGGGGTGTTAAAGTCCCCTACTATGATTGTGTTACTGTCAATTTCCCCTTTTATGGATGTTAGTATTTGCCTTAACTATTGAGGTGCTTCTATGTTGGGTGCATAAATATTTACAATTGTTATATCTTCTTCTTAGATTGATCCCTTGATCATTATGTAGTGTCCTTCGTTGTCTCTTGTGATAGTCTTTATTTTAAAGTCTATTTTGTCTGATATGAGAATTGCTATTCCAGCTTTCTTTTGATTTCCATTTGCATGGAATATCTTTTTCCATCCCCTCACTTTCAGTCTGTATGTGTCCTAGGTCTGAAGTGGGTCTCTTGTAGACAGCATATATACGGGTCTTGTTTTTGTATCCATTCAGCCAGTCTATGACTTTTGGTTGGAGCATTTAATCCATTTACATTTAAGGTAATTATTGATATATATGTTCCTATTACCATTTTCTTAATTGTTTTGGGTTTGTTATTGTAGGTCTTTTCCTTCTCTTGTGTTTCCTGCCTAGAGAAGTTCCTTTAGCATTTATTGTAAAGCTGGTTTGGTGGTGCTGAATTCTCTTAGCTTTTGGTTCTCTGTAAAGGTTTTAATTTCTCTGTTGAATCTGAATGAGATCCTTGCTGGATAGAGTAATCTTGGTTGTAGGTTTTTCCCTTGCATCACTTTAAATACGTCCTGCCACTTCCTTCTGGCTTGCCGAGTTTCTGCTGAAGATCAGCTGTTAACTTTATGGGGATTCCCTTGTATGTTATTTGTTGTTTTTCCCTTTCTGCTTTTAATAATTTTTCTTTGTATTTAATTTTTGATAGTTTGATTAATATGTGTCTTGGTGTGCTTCTCCTTGGATTTATCCTGTATGGGACTCTCTGTGCTTCCTGGATTTGACTATTTCCTTTCCCATATTAGGGAAGTTTTCAACTATAATCTCTTCAAATATTTTCTCAGTCCCTTTCTTTTTCTCTTCTTCTGGGACCCCTATAATTTGAATGTTGGTGCATTTAACCTTGTCCCAGAGGTCTCTGAGACTGTCCTCAATTCTTTACATTCTTTTTTCTTTATTCTGCTCTGCAGTAGTTATTTCCAATATTTTATCTTCCAGGTCACTTATCTGTTCTTCTGCCTCAGTTATCCTGCTATTGATTCCTTCTAGAGTATTTTAAATTTTATTTATTGTGTTGTTCATCATTGATTGCTCTTGAGTTCTTCTAGGTCCTTGTTAAACGTTTCTTGTATTTTCTCCATTCTATTTCCAAGATTTTGGAACATCTTTACTATCATTACTCTAAATTCTTTTTCAGTTAGACTGCCTATTTCCTCTTCATTTGTTTGGTCTGGTGGGTTTTTACGTTGCTCCGTCATCTGCTGTGTGTTTCTCTGTCTTCTCATTTTTCTTAACTTACTGTGTTTGGGGTCTCCTTTTTGCAGGCTTCAGGTTCGTAGTTCCCATTGTTTTTGGTGTCTGTCCCCAGTGGCTAAGGTTGGTTCAGTGGGTTGTGTAGGCTTCCTGGTGGAGGGGACTGGTGCCTGTGTTCTGGTGGATAAGGCTGGATCTTGTCTTCCTGGTGGGCAGGACTGCGTCCGGTGGTGTGTTTTGGAGTGTCTGTGACCTTATTATGATTTTAGGCTGCCTCTCTGCTAATGGGTGGGGTTGTGTTCCTGTCTTGCTAGTTGTTTGGCCTAGGGCGTCCAGAACTGTAGCTTGCTGGTCGTTGAGTGGAGCTGGGTCTTAGCACTGTGGAGGAGATCTCAGGGAGAGCTTTTGCCATTTGATATTATGTGGAGCTGGGAGGCCTCTGGTGGACCAATGTGCTGAACTCAGCTCTCCCACCTCAGAGGCACAGGCCTGACACCTGGCCGGAGCACCAAGACCCTGTCAGCCACACGGCTCAGAGCCATGTCCTCCAACTTTGATGTGCCACAAAAGCCCTGGAGATGCTGTGAAGGAAGATTCTGGTTTGGTCTCTTGGACGGGGGCCGAGTCGCTGCATTTTTAACAAGCACCCATGTTACCCACGCTGCCAGCCCAGGACCACACTCTGAGAAGGGAGACCTAAATATTCTTATTCACTAATTCAACCACAATTATTAATTAAGCACCTACTGCCCATACCAAACAGTGTTGCAGATACTGGAGATATATCAGCAAAGAATATAGGCAAGGTCCCTGCCCTCGTCGAGCTTACATTCTAGGGGAGATGATGAATTATAATAAATAGGTAAAGAAGTAAATAAGAACTTTAGATAGTGACCTTTCTTCTAAGAATAAAATAAAATAGGTAATGGGATGAAGAGAAACAGGGGAGGGAGAATTTAGGTGAAATATTCAGGGAAGGCCACTCTGAGGAGTTGACAGGTAAGGAGTTGATAGGTAAGTCTTGAACAATGGGAATAAGTCAGCCGTGTGGATCTATGGGGAAAGAGCATTGCAGACGAGGAAGAGCTAAGGTATAAGCCCTGAGGTGGGGAAGAGCTGGGGAGACTTGAGTAAGAAGGTCAGTAAGTGAGAGGGAAATGATAGGAGATAAGACAGCACCAGTAGCCAGATACCAGACCATGAAGTGCCTTATAGGGCAAGGAATCTGGATTTTGTTCCAGGAGTGATGGGAGGTTGCCATAGGGTTTTGGGACAGAGTGGGTATGATCTCTGTTAAAAGGATAACTCTGGCTCTGAATGGAGAAGAGATTGTAAGAGGGAGAAGGCCACTGCAGTCATTCAAGTAAGAGAAGATGGTGGGTGGGAAAATGGACAGACTGAGGACCTATTCTGGAGACAAACCTGCTGGAAGATTGAATGGGGATAGGCTCAGGGAGAGAAAAACATTAAAAAAATAACCCCTAGGGCTTCCCTGGTGGCGCAGTGGTTGAGAGTCCGCCTGCCGATGCAGGGGACACAGGTTCGTGCCCCGGTCCGGGAGGATCCCACATGCCACAGAGCAGCTGGGCCTGTGGGCCATGGCCGCTGAGCCAGCACGTCCGGAGCCTGTGCTCTGCAACGGGAGAGGCAGCAACAGTGAGAGGCCCGCGTACCGAAAAAAAATAATAATAAAAAAATAACCCCTAGGTTTTTGACCTAAGCAACTGGGTATTGTCATTAACTGAAAGGGGGAAGAAAAGGAGAAAAGCAGGTATGAGGTAGGTGGAGTGGCTATGCAGGGCATTCAAGGGTTGCATTTTACACGTATTATATTTGAGATAACTATTAGATATACAAATGGAGGTATAAAGCAGACAGTTGCATGTATGTATCTGGAGTTCTGGAGAAAGGTCAGACATACTTTTTTTCATCTAAATGAAAAATATTATTAGAAAAATAAACTCAAGAGCTGTGGGGACTGCATGTTTAAATTTACTCTGGAGGCAACTGTACCTCAAATATTGAAGTGCTGAAAAAACACAGGACAGTGTGAAGTAGTAACTACAAAACCCAAACCTGAAATATCACTTTTGATTTGTCTGCTTGATGTTCCTACCAGCTTAGCTCTAGTATTCCTCCACCAAAAGACATATGACTGACAACATCTTGTAGCAGAGAATTACCACAATCAGGAAAACAATAATATGGGCTTAGCTAATGAAGATTTGAAATACTGTACTGATTCAGAAGTAGATGTGTTGATTTGCTAGCTCAAGCCTGAACACAACAGTCCCTCACTGACAATACCTAGGAGGAGGCAACCTCAGGAAAGATCTGTCAGTGCTGCTACTTCAAAAGAAGAGAAAATTCTATGAGGGGCAACTGACTAAAAGGTGTTAATAATGCCTTTTTTGGGGGGCGTTGTAGATCAATAGAATTTCATAGAGATATAAACACCTTCTGACTGGTTGTTCCTCAACACAGTCTCAGCTCCTGCTTGATTGGCTTTCTTACTCAACTACACATTCATCCATTCATCTTACTCAGTAGATGATTCATCATGGATTCAGAAAGGGAGAAAAGGAAGGCAAAAAGCATTTCAGCTCTTATAAGTAGAACTCTTAAAGTCCCAATAAGTATTACCTTATAAATTATACAATAAAACAGGTTCAAATAAGAAGCCAAAAAAATAAAAAATAAAAAAATAAAAAAAAAAGAAGCCAATGTGTTGAATTTAATAGACATGCAAATATCGAGAATTTTTACTTGGGCTGATTTCTTTACAGCGAGGTCTAACCCCACAAAACCCCTTTGTAAGATCAATAGGGCAGGAAGTGGCAAAGTCATAATCAGTGACCTTAGATCTTTTTGAAGTGCAAAGAAGCAGAGTAACAGCCTACAGGATAAAACTAACATCACACCTTTGAATCAGTAAGTGAAGAGAGAAGATCATTAACAGCTAACCTATTCTTTAGTGAGACTTGCAAAACCAATTAGAAAGTCTCTGAAAAATGTTATATTTATGTTTAATAGTTTAGTCCTTCTAAGAATTCCTCCCCACACCCATACATTTCAGAATTTTTAAAAAAAACCCTCCCAAAGTATAGTAATTTTCCTTTGGGGAACTTCTTTTTCTACTTTTAGTGCAAATCTGAGAGATTATTTGGTTGGTGGTTTCTGTGCAAGTCTAATAAATGACAGTAACGGCACCCAGGGGGTAAGAATACAGGATATATACACTTCAAGTTTTACCTTAAACGTGCCATGTGAAGATCTAGACTTTAAGAACATGCTGCATTCAAAAGGCTTGGCAACATAGATTGAAAGTGATCATTAAGACCCTCTGAATATGGAATCCCCCCTCCTTCCAAAAAGTGTATTACTGCAGTTCAATCCTGAGACATCCTTTGGGCAGTGTGTTATGTTTCTCCAATCTTCCAACCCCCGCCCCCTCAAAAAATCTTGTGCATCTTAGATCTTAGTCTGCTTTTCCTTAGTTTCAACATATTTATACACCCATAGAGAGGACAGGGGGAAAAAGGAGAAGGAAAAAGAAGAGAGAAGGAAGAAAGCAAAAGGCCATCAATGTTCACTTTAACATGGCAGAGTTAAGAAGTGGTAAATGCTGTCAAAAGCACATGGTCTAACAGGGCTTCCATGCTCTCAGCCTCTCTTCTCAAAGTTTCCTCCTCTTCTGTCTCCCTTCCTCTGTTTTCCTCCCTTTAGCAACCTCCTCCCACCCCAGTCTCTATGCCACCAATGGACACCGTGCAGAAGCAGGCCGAAAACCAAATGATGGATATGTTTCAACAGTCGTAATAAATTAGTGTAGCATATTAGAATTAGCCAGTTTAAAGAATTGGTTTGAGCCAAGCTAAGTATTCCAAATAAGTGATTCCTCATTCAACAAATTTGGGGAAAAAAAAACAAACATGTTTTGTTATTTCCAATCAGACCTCACAACCAGGAATAAAAGTCTGATAGGATTTATCTGACATGTAATCAAATCATGTCCCCTAGCTATTTCTAGTCTTTTAATAGGAAAAATGACCACAGGAGACCAAAATAATATTTCAGTTCCACCATTTCTAGGCTTTCTCCCAAAATTTCACCAATGTTTGGGGTTCTAGAGTATGAAAAGAATGCAGGCACCTCAAATGCTTCTAATTCATGGGCCTAAAGTTCACTGGAAACAAGCTATACATGGATACTATTTGCTAAAAGGAGTAGTTGGGCTGGGGGGGTGTGGGGGAGGGGGAAGGAGGTGGATCTGCTAGGAACTAAGATGTTCTGAGTCAAAAGACAGCCTTTGGGAGGGAGTTTCTGCACACAGGCTTCCCTCCCAGGATACCAGCAACCAAGGATGCGCTTCCTCCTGTTAAGTTCTACAAAGCAAACAAAACTTGTCATCCTCACTCCAACAATGCACATAGATAAGGGAGGCCAAAATTCCTTTAAGAACCAATGAAATAAATGGCAAATTATCTCAATTACACTAAATGATTCTACGACAATCTGCAAGAACATTTACATGTTCTTTTCTGAATAGCAGTTCTGCCAGATATCAAACACTCTCCAAATGCCAGCAACATGAAGGGTATCACACATACTGAATTAAACACAGGCTCTACATTCCAAACACAGAGACAACACAGGAAAGGCTCAAACTTCCTTTAGGCATATGCTAGGCATGGCTGGATCTTGGGTAACCCTTACAGTGCCGGAAAGGCCTCCCTGAAATTAAGCTGGGGAATAATTCTCTAAGAGTGAGAGTCTAATTGTAGGGTATTGTGACTTTATTCAGATAGGCAGCCTTTTTCCTTCCTACTCAGAAATATTGTTTGTGTTCGAGAGGGTAGGGAATAGGGAGTATTTCAAGGTAATATTTCAAGAAAAGATGATGAGAAAGGGGAGAAAATAGCATAAAGCAAGAACATAGCAGTGAAAGAAGTTTTCCATACTAGTTTTATATAATGCCTGGCATGTAGGTGGACATATGAGTTAAAAGTTATTCCACTCTTCCTACTTATTTGGGGCTGATTTTATAGAACAAAACAACGTAACTACATCAAAGCATCAGCAAAGATAAAATCTAGGGAGTTTTCAAAACCCAGAGCATGTTTGGAGAGGGGGTGGGGAAGGGGTAGAGGCAACAGAAGTTAGAGGAGGATAAAATAGTTACAAAACTGGCTTTTGAACAAAAGCAAATAGGAGCATAAAACACTTATGAGTGTTTTCATTCATACTATTTCTTCCTAAATCAATGAAAACATTGCCTTATGATAGATTTACACCACAGTGAAACTCTTGACAACTTCAAAATCAACTTCATGTTTGGGTTCCATTCTTTCAGGTGATGAATAGTGGGAAATCAGTGAAGGAATGTCACTTGAAGTCAGTCATTTATCATGAACCAAAATGGCTAAGTGCCCCATAAACTGCAATGATCCATTTCCTATTAGCATCACACAACAGAAGGCAGCCTCATCTGCATTAACAAGTCTTATGACCTCCGCAGGCAGAGAGGCTAATGTTAGGAAATAGGTTATTATTGTTCTGTTATAAATGTTCATTATTATACCAAAAAAATTTTTTTAAGGATTAAAAGCTACTGACTGATTTATTAAGGAATTTATTAAGGTTTTCCCCATCTTAGGCTTTTTTATTATATTTTTACAAATTTAATCCTGGTAAAGTAGTTTCACTCTTTTTGGTCAAGCTCTACCTGGTTTTCTGTATGTAATACATGCTTCTTTCACCATAATGTCAAATAACAGGACAGACTACAATTAAAATAATTCCCTGCTCCCCACAAAATTTAGGTGACACTGAGAGTTTTTCAATGTCCCAAGTTTCAAAATATATATCCCTTTTAAATTTGGGCAAATACTAGGTTTCCTAATTCCAAGAAAAGGTATGAAAATAGCATGTCATGATTTGAAACTAAGTAAAACTGTTAAAGCAGTTAAGTTCAATACTTTCCCATAAAACAGTATAACAGTTTAAACGTGTTAGTGGGTCACATCCATATGACTAGTGACACTCTTGCCTACAAACATGGTCAGGAGTTACCTTCCTCAAACAAATGGTATCACTTCCAAACAGAAAGAAAAAAGAAAAACAAACCCAAATGGCAAGATGAGAAAAGCAACTAAGGAAAATGGGTACCATATAAAAAGATTAGGAAAATAGGACTATTTACTAAGATACTATACATCTATAATTTTTTAAAACCTCCTCCTTTGAAGTGAATCACACACACAAAAAGGATTTTATCTGAAGGTACCATTTTGGCTTAATTTTTAACTGCAGAATATAGTTTAAAATGCCCTATGTATTTTTACTGTATCTTTGAAGATTCTTCAGCCTTCCCTCCACTCCTTCATTTTTTTTCCCTCCACTCCTTCATTTTTTCCCTCAAAAGAAACATTAACAAACTTGGAAAACAAAAAAGTATACGGCAAACTATTTTTAATCATTTACACTCAATTATGAGCACCCCAAGAACAATTTCATAAAGTCACAAATTCCCAGGGGGACAAAGAGGAATTAGACATGGTCCATGTCCTCAAGGTGCTTATAGTCTATTGAGGGATATAGGATACATTCATAAATAAGAAAAACATTTAAAAAAACCCTAAGTACATTATTATAAAATAAGTATTGAATATATTAAATATATCATAGAACTTTTCAAATATCAGGACAAAAAAAATTCTTGTTGACTCATTAAAGAGAATTTTAGGAAATAAAAGAGAAAAAGAGAGAGAACAAACTATGACCTGGGGTGATGGGAAGAATTCATGGAAGGGGACAACTTAAGATTGGTGTCTAAGAATGAGCAATTTAGCGTACTGATAATTTCAACATTTTTTTTCCAAACAAAATAATCTCCCGGAACATACAGGTTCCCATGTAAGTGTTGTCCCAACTAGAATGTATCATTCTGAGTCTCCACATCAGCCAGCCTTTCATACTTGGACTTTTAACCTCTCCATTTCCTGAAATTCTCCCTTGCTGCCCATTCACCAAATGATGACCATCATTGTTATCCCTTCTCCTTTGAAATCACTAATAACCCTCAAGTCAGATGATCCCACCCACCAAGAACTAGAGGATCCTGCAGAGTTAGGGCTGAATGTTTATCACCTTATTTTTGCCACGTAGATTTTAATCATCAGAAACTTTCCTGACTCTTTGAGAGAATGCCATACAAGGATAAACTAAAATTTAAAAAGTTATAAGATGTCTCCAAAAAGGTACAAAGATATCTGTTGTAGTTCCTTCCAAGCTTTGCCCTGGACATTTGGGGACAGGTATTTACATGTTATACAGATTCCTAAGCATGACCATGCTCTTAACTCTTGGCCTCTCTCACCTTGTGTGGGAATTATTACAACTGCCCTCTACCATGTCTCCTATACCCTACAATACCCCCCACCCAGTGCATTCTCTATGCTTCTGTCAGGAAAATCTTTCTAGACCACAGCATGGTACACATAACAGCCTTTGATAAAAAAATCTTCAGGGGATCTCCACTACTGATAGAGTGCAGTCCAGTTTTTTAGCGGGTACTGCCCTGCCTTTTATCCCCTCAAGGCACCCAGAGAAAATGCAAGAATATTTATGGAGCACATATAGATAACCAGAGACTTCTTGCAACAAGAAGTACAAGCATCCCTAATGGCTTGAGGGCAAAGCAGTATCACTGCCCACCTGTAATTCATTCCTAGCCCAGCACAAGGGCTGGGAAAATCTGGTTAGGTAATCTGCCCTCTTCAACCATATCTCTCATTTTTTCTCTAGAGCAAGGCTTCTCAAACTTTACTGTGCATACTGGCCACTTGGGATCTTGTAAAAATGAAAATTCTGATTCGCTAGGTCTGGGATGAGACTTGAAATTCAGCATTTCTAACAAGTTTCCAGGTGGGGCCGGCTCTCCTGGTCCGAGGACTGCACTATAAGTAAGGAGACTATGGCAATGGTCCTCAACCGAGGCTGTACCTGAAAATTACCTGTGAAGCTTAAAAAAGCCAGCTGCCCAGGCTACGACTCAGACCAACCAGAATCTTTAGAATTGTTTTTAAAGCTCCGCAGGTGACTTTAATGTGCTGTCAAAGTTGCATTTTCTACTTCAGCCAAACAAACCATCCCCTCATTATTCCCCCTTCCCTGTACCTCTGCCCCTTCTCTGCTCAGGTAAGTCCTGCCCTCCTTGTAGAACCTGTTGCTAGTCCTCCCTCTAGGAAGATGTCTCCAACCCTGGATAATATCTGCCGGACCTTCTGAGACCCTCTATACTGCCTGTCCCGTCCTTATCCTCTGTCCTGCATCAGCAGTGGAGTGTGTGCTGATCCAAACAGGTGCTGTTTATTACCCATCTTCACACTCTCAGGACCTGGCAGGTACAAATGTTAGATGTACCTTGCTATGACTTTGAGATGCACTTTTCGGGAAATTCAGCAAATAACAGCAAATGAGTTCTTTCGCGTCTGAAGAGAAAAACACAAAACAAAAAAGTCCTCATAGAGCACAAGTGCTTTCTCAGCCAGGAAGGGATATTTTCAGGACTTGACCGTGTCTGCCAGACAGGTGCAGAGATCTCTCAGTTAAGTTCCTCTTCGTTAAGGATAGCAGAACTTCTAACCAGTCACTGAGATTAGCTCTCAGAAAAGGGCAAAAAGGAAGAAAGAAGCCAGAGCCCAGGGTCGTGACCTTTAGGGTAAGATGTGGAGAGGCTCAAATAACAAGCCATTCCCCCCATGGAGAAGCAAGAATTCTCTGGGCATGATGGTCACGGGAGCCCATTCAAATTTGGGAATGAATGCACTGGGTTCTCCAATTTAACAGACTAATTCCCTAACCACTCCATTTTTGGATATAAAAGGCTCCTAGTGCCATAAATATATAGAAAAAGAAAGGAATTGTCAATATAGGTATTTTCAAAACCTGAGTTCATGAAATGCTTAGTTAATGGAGTAGACTATCTCATATCAGTCTCTTGGCCAGAAAATATTTTCAATATGAAATCAGAAAATTAAAACAAAAACAGGCAGACTTCTAGTGGTGAGAGTGAGTCACAGAAGACAGACCAAGGGAAATCCATCACAATTCCAAACTGAGAAAAATTTAAATTGAGAGATTGAGGGTCACTGATAAAGATATTGATCTCTGAAGTAAAATAGGCCCGGATTCAAATCCTGACTCTGTCCACTCTGTGTCCTCAGGCAAATTCCTTTGCCTTTCTAGGCCTCTGTTTTCCCTCTGTGAAATGGGGATCCTAAGGGCAACTCATGCATCTATTTTAAATGATAAATGTGGCCATTTCTCCAACAATGTATACCATACAATAAGTGCTAAAAATGTTAAATTTGTTTTTAATCTGTTCAATTAGGCCTTTCCCACAAGAGCCATGTCACATAGTGGTAATATTACAAGTGACCTACACTTAGACCCTACCAAGCCACACACATTTTCCTGAACTTGCAGACATGTTTCTAATGCCTCAATGCTTCTGCACACTATGGCTTTGGCCTGGAATGACCCTCTCAACTTCCTCTCCTCCTCCTCTGCCAAAATAATAATAATTATTACTACTATTATTATTTATTACTACTATTATTATTTTGTTTTGGAGTCTCACTTCCATATAAGCTCCTCTCCTCTGGGTGTTTTCCCTGTCACCTCCACCATCAGAGGCTGTCTCCTGTGCTCCCAGAACATATCAGAGGGACCTGTATTGGCGTATACTTCACACTGAATTGTGAGCACCTGTGTATCTTTCTCTTCTTTGTGAATTTCTAGAGCCATGCTGTCCAAAGTGGTCACCACTAGCCTCATGTGCCACTATTAACATTTAAATTAATTAAACATAAATTAAAATTCAGTTCCTCAGTCTCATGAGCCACATTTCAAGTGTTCAAGAGACACATGTGGCTATGAATACTGTCTTGGGCCATCATCACAGAATATTCTGTTGAACAGCACTGTTCAACCTCTTAGGCAGGGATCATGTCTTGTTTATTCCTAGTGCCTAGCACTTACTATAGTGAGTTTGTAAAAGAATGACAATATCGACAAATACAGGCATGTCTATACATACTCTTTTGGCTGAATGAGAAAGGATTAATTATTCATTTATGTTTAAGCCTACAAGAGAAAATGTATATAAAATACCTAGCATAAGGCCACCACAAGGCAGGCAATGAATAAAGGGTGCTTAATCATATGAACGAGTTGGTTGAGAAGTCGAATTCCTTGCTTTCTGATATAATTCGTAAAGGTATTCTGCCAGAAGACCATTAAGATTTTATTTTAAGGGAAGTCTCTACAATGGTTGAATGGTCAGTCTTATTTGGTAGTTTGGTTGTATCTTACTTGCCTAATCTTGCCAAGTCTACTTGCTCCTTAATCACAGCACCAGAGTATATCCCTCCTCACGAGAGTGTGAAAATCAGCTCTGTGATGTCTCCAACAGACTCAGACCAGGCAAGCAGCATGGCCAACAGAAAACATTTCTCCCGAGGCCAGATCAGGCTGCAAGACAACTCCTGTGAATCCTGCTTTCTCCCCTATGATTTCCTCAGCCTCTCTCTGTCCCTTGCCCACCCTGAACAAAGACTGCTGAGATACCCAGTTACTAAACTGCCCCTGCTTCACGATACCACCCAGTCCAGTGTTGGTCATCTCTTCCCTTGTCCCTTCTAAAATCATTCAGCCAAGTCCAAACCCTACAAAAAGACCTGTATCTTGCTGGGTGTCCCACAGTCCCCCGCTGTGCTCTCTCCTCTGCTGCGTCAAGTTAATAAAATTTAACTATGATTACAGTAGCTTTCCCGTGGTCTTTCCCCTGTGACCAAACTTCAGGACCTATCCTATAATGGCATTCATTCCATGCCATATAATTTTCCAAGCACAAAGTGACAGAATGTCTTTTGCTCATTGGTTTTCTGGTCAAGAACCATGTTTCTGAATTCACCCATAAAAAGAACTGAAGCACTGATACATGCTCCAACATGGATGAACCTTGAAAGCATTATGCTCAGGGAAAGAAGCCAGACACAAAAGGCTACATACTGTGTAACTGTATGTATGTGAAGTGTCCAGAATAGGCAAACTCAGAGAGAGAAAATATTAGTGGTTGCCAGAGGCCAGTGGGAGGCAGAAATGGGAGTGACTGCTAATGGGGATGGATTTTCTTTTTAGGGTGATGAAAATGTTCTGGAATTATATAGTAGTAATGGTTGCATAACCTTCTGGATATACTAAAACCACTGAACTCTACACTTTGAAACAGTGAATTTTATGGTATGTGAATTATATCTCAATTTTACAAAGAACTGTTTCTGCCTTTGACTGGGAGTACAGTTTTCTGTCCAAGTGACAAAACCATCAAGGAAAAACAGCATTTTAAAGCAAGCTCATCAAACTATTTTGGATGGAGTTACTAATTGATCCCAGCAGCACCTCACAAGGTTTCTCAAGTAAATCATTCTATCCTGTCTCTATTCATGCTCATGCCTAGTTTGTTTCCTTCTCATTTGTTGATTCCACTTATTTCTCTAAAGCCCATCAGTTCTGTCTTTGGAAATTTTACAATAAAACTGCCCCAGCAGGGCTTCCCTGGTGGGGCAGTGGTTTAGAATCCGCCTGCCAATGCAGGGGACACGGGTTCAAGCCCTGGTCCAGGAAGATCCCACATGCTGCGGAGCAACTAAGCGGCCCGTGTGCCACAACTACTGAGCCGGCACTCTAGAGCCCTCGTGCTACAACTACTGAAGCCCGCGCACCTAGAGCCCCTGCTGTGCAACAAGAGAAGCCACCGCAGTGAGAAGCCCCGCGCCGCAACGAAGAGTAGCCCCCGCTCGCCGCAACTAGAGAAAGCCCGCGCACAGCAACGAAGACCCAACGCAGCCAAATAAATAAAGTTAAAAAAAAAACCAACAAACTACCACAGCAGATAAAACTCTTCAAATGTTGTTCTATAATTAAAACCAATGCACAGATATCGCTTTTCTGGCCCTCTTGTCTCCAACCTTACCCAAAGTACACATCCCAAAATGGTGTTGGGCACAGAAGAGTTAAACAGGGATGCCCCAGAGCCGCTGGTATTGGAGCAGGTCTAAGGATGCCAGACAGGACATATTCAGGTTCTATGCAATGCAAGATCTACTTTCAACTGGAATTACAAATAGGAAGTGGCACTTCCCTCAGAAATAGCTTAAAACACCCCATCTACTGCCATGCCACACAAACAACATTCATCTCACAGAGAAAAAAGGCATCTAATCAAGAGACCGCTGAAAACAAAGAGGTGCAGAATGGCAGCACCATAAACTGATGACGTGGAAAACCAGCACTAGGCAAAGCATATTCACAGGAAGGACAGCCTTGTACAAAAATCTAGTGGAAATGGTACTTGAGCCTGCTCTGGAGCAAGTATCAATACATTAGTAAAACACAAGGACTTTTCTACTTTTCTGTGGTTTGTAATTAAGGTTCTCAAGGGGCAGGCATCCCCATACGAAAGTCGGCGATGTAGGACACAAACAGAGTTCAACCCAGATCACGGCAGAGAATGGTCCCTGGCTACGCGGTAAGAGCTATCACCAGCTTCCCAGAGAGGGAGAAACTGAAAACCCATTAAAACATTTACAGTTCATACTATAGAATATTCAGAGTAAACTATGTAGAGCAGTGATTCTTACTTCACAAGTGTGGCTTCTGTTATTCTTCATAAATCTTTCAGCCTTTTGGTGTCATTACATAGAGATAGATACCTGTACACATGGGTGTGCTGGTGATTTCAGGGCCCCTAGAAATTCCACAATCCACCCCTCATGCCCCAAAGTAATCTCTACTTAATTTATCCTCTTTCTTTAAGGTTTGAGTCCCCAGTGAAATGCTTGAATTTAGCCCTACAAGGAAAGCCCAGGCGACCAGTTACCTACTTCACAGTTAAGTCCAAGATTGGCTGATTCACAATTTCAGCATGTTGTTTAATACAAAGCCATCCTGTTCACAATATCTTCAGGAAACATGGGTCCCTCTCTTCTTCCCTCCTTTAGCAGTATAAAAGAATAAAAATATGGGCTTTCTCTGACCCTGTACTCATTCACCCAACACACACTGAGTACCAGGTACTACACCAGGTGTCGGGAACACAAAAGAGAAAAAGCACTTACTCCGTAATGGTGAAACACGCATGTGCCCAACAGGGAAATGCCCCAGGTGTCCCTAACTCGGGGTGACAGTGAGTCAGAGAAGGCTTCACCGCAGAGGTAACACTGGAACTGACTTGAGCCAGGCTTTCCTCAGGCAAACGGATCTGAGAGAGCAGGGGCAGGGAGTGCATTCCAGGCCAGCCAAGGGGACAGTGTGTGCAAAGTCACAGATGTGAGAATGCTTTGGGTTTCAGAAGCAAAGGAGCAAGTCCTCAGTGCAGCTTGGGCACAGCCTGGGCAGGTGGGAGAGGAGATGAAACAGCCCGATTACAATCTGTGATCACCTGGCTGAAGAATATGGCAGAATATTGGCCTTGGAATCATTTTTAATGACATCAGTGGAATGATACAGAAAACTCCTTTAGAGAATGAATTGCTTGCCTGGAAAAACATCCTACAGTAGGACAAATGTTGCTCATTGTGAAGCACTTTGAAAAAGGGAAATCTCTATCTAAACGACAGCTAATAATGTCACTTGTACAGGTCTGCTAAATGTTACACACCTTGAACCTACAATAAAGTTTCACCATAAACTTGAGATGTTCTACTTTAAATGAGCTGAGTTTTGGGTTTTTTTTGGGGGAAAGTAATATCCAAATCATGATTTAGAAAGAGAAATGGAACCATCTGCCCAGTAGTTAGGAATTAGATAAGCATTTATATAAAACATAATTTTGGGGACCTCCCTTGTGACACAGTGGTTAAGAATCCACCTGCCAATGCAGGGGACACGGGTTCGATCCCTGGTCAGGGAAGATCTCACATGCTGCAGAGCAACTAAGCCTGTGCACCACAACTACTGAGCCCGCGCACCACAACTACTGAAGTCCACGCGCCTAGAGCCCATGCTTTGCAACAAGAGAAGCCACCGCAATGAGAAGCCTGTGCACCGCAACGAAGAGTAGCCCCCCGCTCGCCACAACTAGAGAAAGCCCGCGCACAGCAACGAAGACCCAACGCAGCCAAAATTAAATAAATAAATTTTTTTAAATGTAATTTTTTAAAAAAGTAACATTTTTTACATTCGAGTATTGTGATATCAAGATAAAACAAACTTAGTGGTTTAAATACCAAAAGATGAATCATCCATTTCATACAAAATACAAGCAACTTATCTGAAAAATAAAGGCTAAAAAACTTTATCCTTGGAATATGGTAAGACCATTAGAATTCACTGTAGCCTCCTCACTCTCTTTTTTGGCTACATCTGGAAGGTAATTAAAATGATCCATTTGCGAGTTGAATGAAGAAGTAGAACAGGAAACCAGGTGCTCATTCTATTATATTTTCCAACACTCCAAGGCCAAAGCCCACTTTACCTTTTCCATTTCCCAGAAGCCAGGTAGCAGCACAGCATTTGTCAGCGACGATGAAGACAGAGCAGTAAGTCACTACTAAGCTCCTACAACACATCCAGCTCAGTCAATATAGCCCGTGAGCTGTTGGTTATGAATAAAGTAGCTCTGATGGAGCCCTTTTTTGCATTTTCTGCAAACACTATGCATTGTCAGCAGGAAAACCTCCTTGCCTTCATAATTCTGGAGGCAATTAGCAGCAACCAAGAATGCAGCCTGTTGCTATGGTAATGGCATACCACCATCACTTATCACCCATGGACAAATATATATGATTCTGATTTAACTGCTTAGATAAAGCAGAAAATAACCCAGGTTATCACAGTGACTGTACTTTTCTCGTCCAGATAAACACAGACTGTTCCCCTTCCTACGCAAAATCAAGGGCAAGACTGAGTGCAAAGTAAACTTGAATCAACTGGCACAAGAGAATTATTTAAGTCAGTGTCAGCAAAATGGTAGTTTACATTCTATCCAAATAGGTACATATATTAAGGACAAGACTAAAAAGCATATTTTACTGAAGCTCCCCTCTGGTGAATCTTCACCATTGTACCTCAGGGAACCAAAAAGAAAGAGAGATGGCTGTTAGCAGTTTCCTTTCAGTAAATCAGAGTCCCTTCAATGGGTTGGGTAGCTCAATCTCTAACTGATGGGTATGACGTGCAGTCTTCATCTTCTCGTCCTCAGCCCTAGGAGGGTGAACAAGAAAGAGAAAGAAAGCATGGTGGCCTTAAAAAATTCACGCCAGTTGTTTCAATTCCTCAGTCAAGAAGAAGTCACCACAGGCTAAGTCTACACAGAACAGTTATGGTGACCCACAAACTCAGTGATAAAAGGAGTAATTTCTAAAACCAAAGCAAGCCACTTAAATCAGGGGCTACCCCATACTCCCTGCCAGGCATGGACTTGGGAATGGAAGGAAGAAGTCTGGGAAGAAAGGTTCCCACATCCACTGTCCCCAGAAAGAAGGAAGAATAACAACAGAGGTGGGAGTGAGTGTCTTCTATTTGAAAAGTATGTCTCTCTTCTGGTGTATCTCAGACTTGCTGTTCTCCTGCTACCACATGGTCCCTCAACATCCTCATTACACCAGTCTTGAGACACACACTGTGTATGGCTATGTAAATGTGTTTCAATTAAAGGGCCTGGTTGCCATGACTATCAGTGCTGTTAACATAACTTTCCTCATTTCAAAATGGGGATAGTAACGTCTGCCTCACATGGGTTCTATGCAGAATAACTTAAATCACTTTATAAACTGTAAAGGATTGCCTCATATGTTATTTCTCAGTATAATAATGCCTTCATTTCATCATTACCTTATTGGCATTATACTTTATCAACCTCCCAAAGTATATACTACAAAGTTAAATAAAACGTTTCTGTATCCCCCTGCTATTTTTCACTATTAAAAAGAACTACATGGGATTTATTCTTGTCCATTTACATAAGTACTATAATATTTAGTGGCCAAAAAGCAGCCTCTTAATTACTATCCAAAGTTCTATTTTACAATGTAATTCCCTCTGCTAAAGTCAAGACAGGTAGAATGTCATCCAGAGAATACCAGAAAAGTAGAGGAGAGCTGTTTTTCTTAAATATAACTCCCCACGTTTCTTTGGAGTTTCAGAAGTACAGGTTATATAAAAGATACTTTTTTTTTTTTATAAAAGATATTTTTACCTCAGCTCTCAAAAATCTACTAGGTGTATGCTCAGAGACAAACTATGAAAACAATAATATTTAATTAATGTGAAATGAAGCATTTTTATTTGCTGTTGAAAAGTAAGAAATAACCCCGTTGGCATTTTTCAAAGCTGAGCTCACCACCATTCATTAATACGCAATACTGACTGGTCAGCTCAGAGGAGTGGTACTTGGTCCAAAAGCAGCCATCTGGCTACAACCCTGCAGCGGCACAAACGCTTTCACTGGAGAAATAAGGGACTGTAGAACTTTGCTCCACAGACAGGCACACACCCATTCCCCCCAAGTGGAAAAAAAAAGACTTTTTCTGGATAGACTTTTTGTTTATCTGGGTAAAAAAAAATCCTCATGGACTATTTTCAGCTAACACAACCCAAAATGTCTTATGCACAACAAACAAAAAACAAAGCAACAACAAAGGCAATGATATTACACTAACATAATAAGTTAAAATAATTTTTAATTTATTATATGCAGATACATTTAAATTGATTTTGATATTTTTTCTCTTACCACAAGGCTGTTAAAACCTATTATAGACTCTTCCTCCACTTCATTAGATTTTTTTTTAAACATCTTTATTGGAGTATAATTGCTTTACAATGGTGTGTTAGTTTTTTCTTTATAACAAAGTGAATCAGCTATACATATACATATATCCCTACACTTCGTTAGATTAACACCTCTACCAAATGAAAAGATGGTAACTTCAACTCTCATGCTTGGTATAGAAATATATTCAATGGCAGTGTTTCTCTAGTTAAAGGTGGGAGTGAGTCCAAAGGTACTTGGCTGTTACAGGGAACAAACATATGGGGTCTTGTTTTATTTAAATTTTTATTGGAGTACAGTTGCTTAAAAATGTTGTGTTTGTTTCTACTGTACAGCAAAGTGAATCAGTTATACATATACATATACCCACTCTTTTTTAGATTTTTCCATTTAGGTCACCACAGATCATTGAGTAGGGTTCCCTGTGCTAAACAGTAGGTTCTCATTAGTTATCTATTTTATACATAATAGTCTATATATTAAATTAAAATTTATTTTTAGTAACATGTAAGAAAAATAGATAATTTCAATTAAGCACAGATGACAGGGTTGAATCTGAATGTATGATAATAAACAATTACAAATATTAGGGTCATGTATTAGGGAATATGTATTTCAAATAGCAATGAACACTGTAGTCCATTTTAACAAAAGACTTCCTCGCCTCCCCTAGGAGTTACTTTTACTGAGTATCAGTAGTGTGGTGGAGTGTACAGCTCTTTAGAACAATGTGTACAAGTTCTTGTTCTAAGTTCTGGTGTGGGAAAAAATAGCATCTGTGATGAATTACACACTCTATTTCTTAAACAAACAAATAAAAAACTCACACCCCAAAATAGTTTCACAGAATTAATCTTTAGAGGGTAAGCTCATTTGGAAAGCCATGGCACCAACTGGACTTAACACAGCCTAGATGAAATACTTCATCCTACACAATGGAGAGACTACAGAACTACATGATTAGAATTAGATTTTTAAAATGCCACTTAAAAATTGGAATTGAGAATCTCTAGCCTAGTGTTATCATCCACCCTAGGTTCAATCAGCTTCGTAGGGTTAATTTGCTCCAGCCATGACTATAACCCTCGGAACAGCCTCTTGCTAAACCATTTCATCTCTTCTTTTCAAGGCCAAATCTCTAAAAATTTATACAAAAAACAGCTGAAGTGCTGAAGAGAATGGCAAATGGGCTATCTGGTATCCAAGGACAGTGATAATCCTCAAGTCCATGGCTCAAAAAATGTTAAGCAAGGTTTGCCAAAACCTCTATATTTAGACACTCACTTAAGAACCTAAGAAATCTGGGTTCTGGGTTACACACTCCAACCAACTGACAATCACTCCATTCATCTGAAGTGACCTTGGGGCAAGTTACTCAACCTTTTTTAGAGCCTGTTTCCTCATCTGAAAAATGAGGTTAAAAAAAAAAAAAAAAAAATGAGGTTAATAGAACTACCACACAGGATTGTTGTAAAGATGAAACGAGATAGCCTATGTAAAGAGCTTAGTACTATATTTAGTACATGATAGGTAGTCAGTAAATATTTCTGCTACTGTTCCATCTTCACTTCTGCAGCCTCAGAATTGACCAGGTATTTATTACTCGTCTTTTGCTTAAACTCTCACAACTTAGTTCTTCAAAGTCCCACTGTGTTTCATTTTACCCCTAAAATCAATCTTAAACATGAAAATCATTTCCAAAGGTTCCATTTCAATTACATCACAGACTCGCCCTTCCTGCTCAAACCTTTTCAGCCTACAGAATGAAGAATAAGCTCAATTTTCAGCCTGGTCTCACCTCAGAACACAAGCACCTTTTCTTACCCCTGAGCATTCATTCTAGTCAAACAGATCTCCTAATCAATTCCATGGACAGTTGATCCAAGTCCATGTGTGGGCACATCAGGACAGTCCACCCTCTAAACCAGTGCTACTCAAAGTGTGGTCCAGCAATTTGACTAAGTAATTTTAGTCTGTTGGATCTAACATTTTTTAAATGGAGGTTATATTTTGTATGTCTTTTTAAATTTCTTTCTTTTCTAGTTATTTATGCTTGTCATATTTTACAAAATTCTTAGTCTACCTGAATTGAAAAGAAATAAGCTGGTGCTTTACCACACACAGTTTGAGAAGCACTGCTTTAATGTACTGTCCTGCTCAAGTAAATGCTATCTTCCTAGGACCCTAAAGCAAAGCTAGTCTCCTTTACCCAATATGGTGGGTTCCAGGTAACCTGACCACTGAAGGCAACAGTAAGCTCTAAAGAACCCACTCTACCTCAGGAGCAAACATAGTCGTCTACTATACACCTGTGTTAGTTGTTTTGCCCACTGGAACCTTGCTACAAGACAACTTACTATGGCATGGAATTTACTATAGGGTTAATCCATTTTGGCACCTTCTAGCTATACTCTAAGTTTTTTTCACTCCTTCAATGAGATGTTTCAGTTAGAAAAATATTTAAATAAGTCCTCCCACTGCATGAACCCTGAGGACATTATGAGGAAGGCCTAGTTGGTTTGTTCTTTTATCAGTAGTGTAGCTTCATCAACATCATCCCCTTACCTGTAAGAGGACTTTTACCAGTGCATTTTACATGAATATAAACCTCAACCCCCATACGCAGAGCCAGGTACAGAAAGCTTCTATTGGAGATTTTTGATGATCAGGTGCACAAAAATGGCCACCTATTTAAGCGGATGTCGGGCTAAGTGCCTTCTATCTTGAGTCAGAAATTTAATTTAACAAATATATTTTTTAACATCTTTATTGGAGTATAATTGCTTTACAATGGTGTGTTAGTTTCTGCTGTATAAAAAAGTAAAACAGCTATACATATAAATATATCCCCATATCTCCTCCCTCTTACATCTCTCTCCAACCCTCCCTATCCCACCCCTCCAGCTGGACACAAAGCACTGAGCTGATCTCCCTGTGCTATGCAGCTGCTTCTCACTAGCTATGTATTTTACATTTGGTAACTGTACTTGATATCTAGTTTCATAGTGTTAACAACAATATTTAAACACCCAGTATGTCCAAAGAATTATACGAGGAGCTGAGGGTATACCAAGATTAACAATTCACAGTGTGCAGATTCATAGAGCTTACAACCTAGTTGGGGAATAATATAAGTACACAAATAACTGTCATACAAAGTGACATCTAGTCAGTGTTGTGAGAGATTTATAAACCTCTGTTTATATAGAAGTTCAAAGAAGATCATCTCACATCTAGCTCGGAGGGTCTGGATAGGTTTTATGGAATAGGGTGCCTTTGAAAGAAACCTAAGAGGATGAATAAGGCATCAACAGCTAATAGGATGAGATGGAGAATGAAGAAATGTGCATGAGATTAGTTTTACACACACACACACATACACACACACACACACACACACACACACTCGTTAGGTTATTGCCCATAAGCATCCTCCTCAAAGTCTGTGGGAACTGTATCAAAAACTATTATATCATTTGTAAAAGCTGTAAACTGTTAAGGAAATCCATTCTCTGATTACTGGATTATATTGTATTTTACGATTGTTAACTCAAAAGTGAATATAATAAATCAAATTTCCAATGTTAGGAAAAGGAGAGTCGCTCAAAGAAATGTTCAGTTTACATTTATAATAACTGTTTAGCCTCCATGTGTTTGTATTTTTCACAGATTTTTTTTCCTGTACTTGATATCTAGTTTCATAGTGTTAACAACAATATTTAAACACCCAGTATGTCCAAAGAATTATACGAGGAGCTGAGGGTATACCAAGATTAACAATTCACAGTGTGCAGATTCATAGAGCTTACAACCTAGTTGGGGAATAATATAAGTACACAAATAACTGTCATACAAAGTGACATCTAGTCAGTGTTGTGAGAGATTTATAAACCTCTGTTTATATAGAAGTTCAAAGAAGATCATCTCACATCTAGCTCGGAGGGTCTGGATAGGTTTTATGGAATAGGGTGCCTTTGAAAGAAACCTAAGAGGATGAATAAGGCATCAACAGCTAATAGGATGAGATGGAGAATGAAGAAATGAGCATGAGATTAGTTTTACACACACACACACACACACACACACACACACACACACACTCGTTAGGTTATTGCCCATAAGCATCCTCCTCAAAGTCTGTGGGAACTGTATCAAAAACTATTATATCATTTGTAAAAGCTGTAAACTGTTAAGGAAATCCATTCTCTGATTACTGGATTATATTGTATTTTACGATTGTTAACTCAAAAGTGAATATAATAAATCAAATTTCCAATGTTAGGAAAAGGAGAGTCGCTCAAAGAAATGTTCAGTTTACATTTATATTAACAAGGTTCTTTAGTTATAAAATATTAACATCAGCATCTTTAAGTGCAGAAGCCCAGAGCAACATTCTAGCATGAAAGGTGACAAGCCAGAAGACAACTTGTATCACTTAGGAATTCTCAGACACTTGAGGAGGGGGATGGACTGAGGAACAGACCTAGTTGGGTATGAAAGGAAGGAGACTCTTCCTGCAAGCTGGAGAGCATGTGACATTCAGATCACAATAAAATAAACACAGGTGATATCTACCTGACACTTCATCTCAGCAGACTCCCAGGTTCTCCTTATATGTTAGCTCCTGGCTGGCTATAAATCATGAGTGTCCAGTCTACCAAGACCAGGAAACTGAATTTCTTATGGATCAAAAATATATATTACAACAGTTGTTTCTTTACTCTCCACTTCCCTGGAGCCTAGAAATGATATTTTTTCCCATTAAAGTCTTCTTAATGGAAAATACCCTTTTTGCTACATTTCATAAATACTCCTTACTTTCCTTGTTTTAACCTATCAAGTATCTGTCAATGTAGTTGGAAGAACATGGGCTTTTGAGAATCAGATAGATGCAGGTTTTCCCAGATGCAGGTTTTCTAGATGGAAAGATGCCTTCGAGTATAATTGTTATAATGATGAATAACATTTATTGAGTGCTTGCTGGGCACTTCACATGGATTCTCTCATTTAATCTTCACAACATCTTTGGACATAAAAACACTTATTAACCCATTTTACATAAGAGGAAACTGAGGCAGAGAAAAACACACTAAATTGCTATCATTTATATGAATGCTAACATTTATATGAATTTTATATGAACTTTTCTCCTTTTCTCTCAGCGCTAAGGGCAATGATAACCATGTTGACTTGGAGAAGAATAAAAAAGGCAGGTTCCTAAGATGCCATTTTGGTGCCCAAAGCAACCACACAAAACAAGGCCTGAGATCTACAAATTCAGTGCAGTCCCTATCAAAATTCCAACTAACTTTTTAGCAGAAATTGACATGCTTATCCGAAAATTCACACAGAAATTCAAGGGACCAAAAATTGCCAAAACAATCTTCCAAAAGAACAAAGTTGAAGGACTCACGCTTCCAACTTCAGAACTACAGTAATCCAAAAACTACAGTAATCAAGACTGTGTGCTACTGGCATAAATATAGACATAAAGATCAATGGAGTACAACTGAGGGTTAAGGAAAAAACCTTATCTTTATGGTCAATTGAGTTTTGATAAGGGTGCCTAGTTAATTCAATCAGGAGAGAAGAATCTTTTCAACAAATGGTGCTAAAACAACTAGATATCCACATACAAAGAACGAAGTTGGACCCCAACCTTATACTATACACAAAAATTAACTCAAAATGGATCACAGACCTAAATGTAAGAGCTGAAACTATAAAACTCTTAGAGGAAAACACTGGTGTAAATCTCTGACACTTGGTTTAGGCAGTGGTTTCTTAGTCATGACACCAAAAGCACAAGTGACAAAATAAAAAACAGATAAACTAGACATTATCAAAATTAGATATTTTTATGCTTCAAAGGACACCACCAAGAAAATGAATGCTACAGCATGGGTGAAGCTTGAAAACATAAAATGAAAATATGAAGTGTCTAGAATAGGCCAATCTGTAGTGATAGGAAGTAGATTAGTGACGGCCTAGGGCTGGGGGATTTGGGAGGAAATGTGGGTAACTGCTAATGAGTGTTTCTTTTTTGGGGGTGATAAGTTTTCTAAAATTGATTGTGGTGACGGTTGCACAACTCTGTGGATATACTAAAAACCATTGGATTATACATTGTGAATGAGTGAATGTTATGACATGTGAATTATATCTCAATAAAGCTGTTTAAAAATAACAGGTCCTGGGGCTTCCCTGGTGGCGCAGTGGCTGAGAGTCCGCCTGCTGATGCAGGGGACACAGGTTCGTGCCCCAGTCCGGGAAGATCCCACATGCCGTGGAGCGGCTGGGCCCATGAGCCATGGCTGCTGAGCCTGCGCGTCCGGAGCCTGTGCTCCACAACAGGAGAGGCCACAACAGTGAGAGGCCCACGTACCGCCTAAAAAAAAAAAAAAAAAAAAAAAAACAGGTCCTTGAATCAACTAGAGGGTGAAAGGCTGATGGGCACCACACACAAAGGGGAAGGAAATGAAGTGCTCCCTGCCCCTCATATTGGGTTTTCCTGGCCACTCAGGGACTGAAGAGGGTAGAGAAAGAGACGTAGCTGCCAAGGAAGGAGCTAATTTTACAATTTGGACAATCTTTAAAAAATACACTTTAAAGTGTTAGTGACAAGGTCCCAGTTGTCATGCCCTGGTTATAGCACAGAGGGAAGTGCAGTGAAAGTTGCAGACAGCATGTGTTGTTTCTCAGGAACCAACTTGACTTTGGGCTTCCTGACACCCTACCATCTAACTCATCCATTGAGCACAGTCCTAAAGACAGTGAATTCAGGCTGCAGGTGGGTGTTCATTTCAGAACAAAACCCTCAGCCTCCCTCCCTCCAGGGACCTGAGTATCTACTTATGTAAAGGGTGAGGTATATTTTGTGGATGCTGAGAACTCCTGGAGCCTGCTCCAGAATGCCCAGTCTCTGCCTCACTTGGCCAAGTGGTAATCCATTAATGCTAATTTTAAAAACATTTTAACTGAGTTTTTGGTTTAAAAGAAGCCTTCTCAGCATGTATTCAGTAAAGCACATCTACAAACCAGTGATGAGATATCCCAATACAGACAGAAATCTGAGGCTGCCCAAACTAAGATGGATACCGTACCCCTCCATTTGTAAAATTTAAGTAGAGTAAAAGCACTGTGAGGTTGCTTCTGCCTTTCTACAAAAGAAGACAACATCTAGCGCTTTTTTTTTTCATAGAATTCCCACTTTTCTTCACTTCTTCAAATCAATATATCTGACTTAAAAAGTAAGTTCAGAGCTTCCCTGGTGGTGCAGTGGTTAAGAATCCATCTGCCAATGCAGGGGACACGGGTTTGAGCCCTGATTCGGAAAGATACCACATGCCACAGAGCAACTAAGCCTGTGTGCCACGACTACTGAGCCTGTGCTCTAGAGCCCACAAGCCACAACTACTCAGCCCATGTGCCACAACTACTGAAGCCCGTGCACCTAGAGCCCGTGCTCCACAACAAGAGAAGCCACCTAAATGAGAGGCCTGCGCACCGCAACAAAGAGTAGCCCCCGCTGGCTGCAACTAAAAAGAAAGCCCACGTGCAGCAACGAAGACCCAACGCAGACAAAAACAAATATATTTTAAAAGAAAGTATGTTCAGCAAAACGTCAGAAGCCATAACACAGAACAACTTAAAAGGTAATAGTAATAAATGATAGGTTCCCCATATACATAATCTTCTAAAATAAACTGAAAGGGAATTATATATGTAAAAGCCAATTTGTTTTTCCCTGAAGTTATTTATGTTTACTTAAGTTCAAGAGCAGTAGAGCCTTTCTAGGAATTATCCTAAGTAAATAATTTTAAAAAGGAAAAGCTATATGCATAAATTTATGCATTATATAATTATTTTTAACAATATAAATTTTGCAACAGCTGAAATGTTCTAAAATAAGGATATGGTAATTAGTGTATGACACATGTACTCTATGGAGTATTTTGTAATTGTCAACAATAATTATGTAGCACATGGGAAAATGGTTAGGATGCTGCTTTATAATCACTGCACTGAACTGTATGTAATAATTACAACTGTGCATCAATATATAAGTGTATGAATAGAACGGAAAAAGGCAAAAATATATTACAAAAGTGGGATTTTACATGTTATTGTTTGCAGGATGAAGTGAGAAGAGCTGGGAGAAGTGCAATTTGCTAATTATGCACATAAAATTTCTATTTTGTAGGTCTAAATTTGTTGACGTGAAAAGTGTTCATGTTCAAATTTTTTTTTTTTTTCATATTCAAATTTTTAAGTGAACAAGGATATATATGGTATGATAAAATCATGTATTGTTTTGTTTGCTGGCCAGTAGGGAATTTTTAAAGCAAATTTATTGTTACAGTTTATATACCATAATATATACGCATCAATGATTTCTTTTTAAGATTTTTTTGATGTGGACCATTTTTAAAGTCTTTACTGAATTTGTTAAAATATTGCTGCTGTTTTTTGTTTTTTTTGGCCGCGAGGCATGTGTGATCTTAGATCCCTGACCAGGGATCGAACCTGCACTCCCTGCATTGGAAGGTAAAGTCTTAACCACTGAACTGCCAGGGAACTCCCACCCATATAAATTTTAGTAAATTTATAAAGTGATGCAATGAACACTACTATCCAATTTTAGGACACCTCCATCACCCCCAAACTTCCCTCATGCCTGTTTCTAGCCAATCCCCACTCCCAACCCCACTGATCTGCTTTCTATCTCTATAGACATAATTTATATTTTTGATACAAACAAAATATTAATAAAAATAAATCACATGTTTATGTAATCATACAGGAAAGTCAGAATGGACATGCACCAAAATTTTATGCAGTGGTCAATTTATAGATAATGTTAATTAAACATTTAAAAATATTTTTTTCTTAAGTTTTAAACCAATTTACATCTATTGCCTATAGAGAAGGTATTGGTTTTGCTTTCCTTTCAAAAAAGGATATATGAGAATTTCACATAAATATGGCAGATTATGCAAATGTATTTACTTTCATTTCCTATCAAAACTTAACTAAAAGCATAGCCAAGGATTTTTAAAGGCATGAAATCATAAGGACAAAAGAGAACAGAAGCAAAAGAAATAGTAACAAAAAATTTAAACTGGAAAGCGGATAGATAAGCAGATGACCTCGCAGAATTGAGAAAATTGAGTCCCATGTCAAGTTTTAGAAACAACCAGTTTACACAGTAAACCACATACCTCCCCCAAAGGCACTGAAAGGTTAGGTTCCAGGTATGAGGATAAAGGTGAGGCTAGAAACAGGAGGATTAACTGAAATTCTCTTTTAAGAATCAGATAAGGCCCCAGAGCCCTTCCCCAAGTCCAAGCAGGTAACTCTATCTCCTGCATCTGCAGAAAGCTGGACAGGCACAGTTGCAGGGGGTGGCGGCAGGAGGCAGGGGAGCAGTACCATTCTGCAAATACAGGGATTAGGTGAACATTTTATATACTAGAAGCTGAGGCCACCCACCGCCAGACCTCTTCTCCAACTCAGCTTCCAAAAAGGTGGTATCCAGTCCTACACCATCAAGCGAGAAGGTCAGAAGATTTTTCTCCAGAGAATCTAACTAGTCCAAGAGGAAAGTCTTAACATACCAACAGCGAGCATTTCTTAGTGAAATGGCCCACAGGTGGCAGGCCTCACCATGGGATCAGAGCTTCTTATCAGCTTTATGGGGCATTGCTCTTAAGTAAAACCAGACAACCAGGATCACCAGACAACTGAGGAATATCTCAGACATAGAAGATAGCGACCAAAACAAACAAATGAAAAGCAATCTAGAGAAAACAGAGACTCTATAGGGAGAAAAAGGTATTTAAACATTTGTTTCATTAATATATTGAGAGACAGAAGAGACCACATGTCTAAAACAATAAAAGGTAGATATAAAAACATACTTTACACAATGAGTTGAAAACTTATGTCCATAAAAAAACCTGTACACAGATGTTTATGACAGCTGTATTCATAATTGTCAAAACTAGAAGCAACCAAGATGTTCTTCAAAAGGTGACTAGGTAAACTGTGGTACATCCTTATAGTGGAGTATTATTCAATGATAAAAGGAAACAAGCTATCGAGCTATAAAAAACATGGAGGAAATATAAACGCATATTGTTAAGCTAAAGAAGACAGTTTAAAAAGGCTTCCTACTGTATGATTCCAACTATGTTAACATTCTGGAAAAGGCAAAGCTACAGAGACAGTATAAAGATCAGTGGTTGCCAGGGGCTTATGGGGAGGAAGGATGAATAGGTGGAGCACAGATTTTTAGGGCAGTGAAGCTCTTCTGTACAACACAGTAATGGTAGATACATGACATTAAACATTTGTTAAAAAAAACCCACAGATGTGTACAACACAAAGAGTGAATCCTAATATAAACTATGAACTTCAGTTCATAATAGAGTATCAATATTCATTCATCAATAACATTCATTCATCAAACAAATATACTACACTAAGGACTTCCCTGGTTGCGCAGTGGTTAAGAATCCGCCTGCCAATGCAGAGGACACGGGTTCCATCCCTGGTCAGGGAAGATCCCACATGCCGTGTAGCAACAGGGCCCATGTGCCACAACTGCTGAGCCTGCGTTCTAGAGCCTGCAAGCCATAACTACTGAGCCTGCGTGCCACAACTACTGAAGCCCGTGCGCCTAGAGCCCGTGCTCCGCAACAAGAGAAGCCACCACAATGCCCATGCACCACAATGAAGAATAGCCCCTGTTCGATGCAACTAGAGAAAGCCCGAGCACAGCAACAAAGACCCAACACAACCAAAAATGAATAAATAAATAGATAGATAAATAAATAATTACAAAAAAACCCAAATATACTACACTAATGCAAGATGTTAATAATAGGGAAAACTATGGGGAAGATAGCGGGGGGATATCTGGGAGCCCTTTATACTTTCTGCTCCATTTTTCTGTAAACCTAAAACTTCTCTAGAAAACAAAGTTTATAAATAAACTTTAAGTTTATAAACTAAAGTTTATAAACTAAAACAAGACAAAACAACCAATAAGGTACTCATTTTAAAACACTTGCTAAGTTAGCAGTGAAATTGGTACTCTTACACTTCAGGGGGAACTATTAATTGCAAGAATCCTTTAGAAAATCATTATTCTATTGTGTCTCTAAAAGTATAACTTTCAACTGATCAATTTTACTTTTAGAAATCTACCATAAGAAAAAAAGTACAAAGTATGGTGGGGAAAAATCCATAGTACCAAGTAAAAAAGTGGATCTCATCTAAATTACCCAGTGGGAAAATGGTTAAATAAATTATGGTACATTGTTAGATGGTATTAGGCAACGATAAAAATTATAATTATAATTATTTAGTAACGTCACAGAAAATTTTTCATGAGAGGAATACTAATTTTAAAAGCAAGATACAAAATTATATACGCAATTATAATTATAAAAAAATTTCTGCAAAATGCTGTGTGAAGTTGGTAGGATTAGAGAATTCCCTTTTTCTCTATCTCCCAAACTCTCTAAAATGTTATATTTGATTTAAACAAAGAAGGGGTTTGAAGTGATGAGACAAATTGCATTGTTAGTATTACTTTAATGTAATACTGGATTTAGTGATGTCTTTTTTTTAATAATTTTTTTTTTTTTTTTTTTTTTTTTTGGCTGCGTTGGGTCTTCATTGCTGCGCGCGGGCTTTCTCTAGTTGCGGCAAGCAGGAGCCACTCTTCGTTGTGGTGTGCGGGGTCCTCATTGCGGTGGCCTCTCTTGTTGCGGAGCACGGGCTCTAGGTGCGCAGGCTTCAGTAGTTGTGGCACACGGGCTCTAGAGCACAGGTTCAGCGGCCATGGCGCACAGG
Organism: Neophocaena asiaeorientalis asiaeorientalis; assembly: GCF_003031525.2. Classification (NCBI taxonomy): domain Eukaryota; kingdom Metazoa; phylum Chordata; class Mammalia; order Artiodactyla; family Phocoenidae; genus Neophocaena; species Neophocaena asiaeorientalis. The sequence goes on from NW_020174563.1 coordinate 4,269,562, forward strand.
CCTAGTTGCTCCGCGGCATGTGGAATCTTCCCAGACCAGAGCTCGAACCCGTGTCCCCTGCATTGACAGGCGGATTCTTTAACCACTGAGCCACCAGGGAAGCCCCTAGTATGTCTTAATGATACTTTTTTACCCTAGACTTAGACCTTAAATGCTTACTTTTACAATAAATATTTGTCAGAGAAACGTGGAGTTAGTTGTAGATAATTTACTTTATAGGACATGTGTTCAGTTGTATAGGAACTATTACTATTCTAATATGACTGTTAGGATATTCTAATGTTCATTAATTTCAAATTTCCAAAAGTCTTGAATTGACTTTTTTAAAAATAAAACATTATTATTGGCATTAAGACAATCTGAGTTTACAACATATAAACATGTTGAAACATGATCAGTTTCTGGCCTGAGTGTGACATACATATCTTTTTTTATGACTTCTGATTGCCACTTTATTCATTCAAATTTAGGCTCTGAAGATCATAATTTTCCTCTATTTTATAATACAATGTGACTGGTGTTTTCTCTCTTGCCTATTTTTATAGTTGGTGTTACAAATTGCTCAAGGATTAGTACTCTGACTTAAACATTCTAAGAACACTTGATACTAGAACATTTTACACTCAGAACATTTTACACTGTGTTCTCAGTGCTGCCAAGTACCAAGAATTCAGGTACTAACTGAAACTGTGCTAAGTGCTAAATGTAAAATTTTCAGTGGTTACTGCTAAACTTCATGTTTTGAGGAGAACACTGTTGTAGCCTCTGCGTCCTACAATCTACAAGCCTAAAAGGCTTCAGTACTAAATAAAAGTCATCTGTCATAGCTATTTAATCAGTTTCAACAAGTCTCATGAGTTTTTGTTGTTTTATCAACAGGCCCTAGAAAAGAAGAATGTTTTTTGCACTTCATCATCCAGCCAATTTCCCATCCTCAGTTCATTTCAGAGAACAATCTACTGATTGATTAGTCATGATTTCTGTCAGGAACACTTGAATCCTAAATAGGTTCTATCCTTTCTTGTTTTCACTCATCTTCCTTACTTCCACTGTCTCACACATTTATTGAGCAAACTCAGTGTACTGGACACAGAGATACAGAGATGAAACAAGTAGTCCTTGCTCTCGAGAAGCTCAGAATGGAATTGGGCAGAGAGACAAGTCACGGAGCATTATGGCACAGCGGTTCACGCAATATGACAGGGAATAGGGAGTCACAGTGTGGAATGGCATGAGGGGGATTATAGGGGGCTGAATTCTGCTGTGTTCAGTTTGCAATGATCTTAGGACATCAAGGCATGTGGATATCCTAGTAGGCACTTAACTGAGGAGTCTGGAAAAAAAAGTCCCGGGTAGGGGTAGAGATTTGTGAGTCAGTAGTATAGAGGTAATGAGATTGCCTAGGAGAGAAGAGGGGCCCAAGGATGGAATTCTGTTTAAGAGGAGGGAAAATGAGTAGCAGCATGCAAAGTTCTTGAGGGAAAAGAAAGAGGAAAACCAGAAGACAGCAATACCAACAAAGAAAGTGAAGCCAGTTTTAAGAATGAGGTAACAGTCAACTGTATCATAAGCTCAAATGAGTCCAATAAGACAGGGATGGGAGGGGTACACACTGTGTGGCAACTTGGCCAGGGTGCCTTCACGAGCCTCAATGGGAGGTAAATCATATGACACTATGTGAGGAGACTGTGACAAGTGGGGCGTGTGTGTTCAAAAAGCTTGGCTGTGAAGGGAAAGAGAGATGTGTGGGGACAGCTGGTGAGGAGTGTAGGGTTCAAATGATCATCAAACAGCTTCCCTTCTACCTTTCTTCTCTTCTTTCTTTACTTTCCTCTCCCTCCATCCTTCCCTTTGTCTTTATCTCATCTTTCTTTCTCTCTCTCTCTTTTTTTTAAGTTTATTTTTGGCTGCATTGGGTCTTTGTTGCTGCACGCGGGCTTTCTCTAGTTGCGGTGAGCGGGGTCTACTCTTCGTTGTGGTACACGTGTTTCTCATTGCAGTGGCTTCTCGTTGCAGAGCATGGACTCTAGGCATGCGGGCTTCAGTAGTTGTGGCATGCAGGCTCAGTAGTTGTGGTGCACGGACTTAGTTGCTCCATAGCATGTGGGATTTTCCCGGACCAGGGCTCGAACCTATGTCCCCTGCATTGACAGGCGGATTCTTAACCACTGTGCCACCAGGAAAGCCCCTATCTCTCTTACTTCTCTCTTTATTTTTTCCTTGTTCCATATTTTGAAATAGAAGAATAGAGGTGGAATAGGTCTAAGCTACAGGAAGGAAAACAGTTTAGAGGCAAATGCTGACAATAAAGCAGGAAGAAGATACAAATGGATTCCTCGTCTGAGGAATCAGAAGAGGTTGGGAGCCAGTATTTACTGCATGAAGTCGTCTTCTTTTTTTTCCTCTGTGATTTAGAAGCAAGTTCATTTTCAGATAGCTAAAAAGGGAACAGGAGTGGTAAAATGCAAGAAGAAAGTGAAGGAGATAAGAAAGTTTAGGCGGGGCAGTCGTGAGATGTACTTGGAGAGAAGCCAACATGGGGTCACACAGGAATTCAGGACAGAGTTCCTAGCAGAGGTAAGAGATCATGAATGTAGTTGTATCACCAATTGCCCTAGTTGTGTGAATTTCTCCAGCAAAAGTCAAAAAGATATGGATGCAAGAGCAGAGAAAAGTAGATGGTTGGAGAGTCAGATATTGATGAAGGCCAGAGAATGTGTCTTGAAAGCACTGAAGACTCCAGGGTTTGTTTCCCATGGAAGAGGTGGGGTTGCAGAAGAAGGTAAGGTTAGAAAGACAGGTCAACAGGAGGACTGACCTAGCAGGAATCAGTGCATAAGAGAGGACAGATGTCTACAGGCATTCAACCCAAAATGAGTTCAATATAAAACAGGATGGAGGTGAGGGAGGGACCTCAAGAGGCCAACTGGACCACCTAAAGCCATTCCAAAGGGAAGAGACTCTCTCTTGTATTTCAAGACCACCAGAAGTGGATATTCCTCCACATCAGAGGTCAGGGAACGTTTTCTGTAAAGGACCAGATAGTAAACAGTGCAGCCTTTGATGTCACAATTATTTAACTCTGCCATTGTAGCTCAAAAGCAGCCCTGGACAATATGCATGCGAATGAGCATTGCTATACTCCAACGAAACTTTATTTTCAAAAACAGATGGTGGACTGGATTCAGTCCAGGACCAGTTTGTTGACCCTTGCCCTAAGCCATTTTCTTCTGGGGGATTCGTTCTTTTTTATTGATTCTAACAATGCTTTATATACAAAGAATATTAATACTCTGTCTATTACATATACTACCAATCTGTTTTTCTTCTTGTTTATATTTTTCATTTGGGCTATTTGGGGGAAATGTAAAAGTTTAAATAAATATATGTTCATGTAGTCAAATCTGTCAATCTTTTCCCTTGTTTTTGACTTTATAATCATGATTAGCATGATCTTCCCTATACCAATAGTACGTATATTTTTTCCTAGAACTTTAGAGGCAGTGTGTGTATGACAGATTAGAACACAGACTCTGGAGCCAGAATGCCCAGGTTTATAGTGCCTGTAGCCCTACTCATTATTCTTTCTAAGCCTCCATTGTTCTAACTGTAAAATGGGGGGTAATAGCTGCTAATTTATAGGGTTGCTCCAAGGAGTGAACGAGTAAAATATGTGCAATATAATAAAAAGTGCTCGAATCAGGGCTTGACACATACTGCAAGCTAAATAAATGTTAGCTATTGTTATTTTGGTGTCTTTAATTCATCTGGAATTTCTTGTTAAAAAAGTGAGTCTGAGGTCAAACACTATTTTCCCTCCATTTATTTAAATCCATCTCCCACCACATTTCTCTCAATCTAACTTCCAGAATGTAACCAATATTTTCAGGGTTTTTTTTTTTTCATTGTTGCTACAAGGGTGGTATTTTTTTAATTTACAAATAAAAATTGTACCTATTGAATGTATATCCTTAGTATTTATATATTTTATTGTTTTATGGTGGCTAAAAGGTCAGGCTAAAGGGTTTATTATGTGCTGCCATCTAAAACAGCTAAGTTCTTTCTTCTCTTTTTTTGAATCACATGAGCTAATGGATTAAAGCAAAGGTCCAATGAGGTCCGTGAGGCCTGGCCGTGCCCACGTCTCAGCCTCTCCCCCCTCCAACCTGACGGCCCTGGGCTTCTTTCTCAGGTCCTCCCACCCCTCAAGCGCTTCCGCCAAGAACCTTCACACATTCTGAAGTGCTCTTTCTCTTCTCTAGCTTTGTCTCACTCTTCGTTTTCATCTTAACACAGACAGTACCTCCTCAGAAACATCCTTAAATTTCCAATATAAATTATGTACTCCCTGTCACTCTTTGCCCTTCTAGCATTCATTCCAATTATAAATCGTACAGTTGGGCTTCCCTGGTGGCGCAGTGGTTGAGAGTCCGCCTGCCGATGCAGGGGACACGGGTTCGTGCCCCGGTCCAGGAGGATCCCACATGCCGTGGAGCGGCTGGGCCCGTGAGCCATGGCTGCTGAGCCTGCGCGTCTGGAGCCCGTGCTCCGCAACGGGAGAGGCCACAACAGTAAGAGGCCCGCGTACCGCAAAATAAATAAATAAATAAATAAATCGTACAGTTATATAATCACAGACTAGTGTGTTTATCAGTGTCTTCTGGTTAAGAACTAATTGAATATTGGTTGAGTTAATGAATAGAAAATTTGAATAGTATCACAAATATTACCAGTAAAATAGAAATCTCACTAACTTGTTTTCCACAGGTGTGAAATTTAAGGTAACTCAAATTGAAATGTATTTAATCTATTTATGAAAAAATTTTAAGATCTTTGCCTCATAAAACATTTGTATACAACTAGATGCTGTTACTACATATGCTAATTATTTTCGAGCAGCTCGTTCATATGATTTATGCTCATAAAGAGAAAAACTTTGTTTTTTGAGAAAAATATATTTTTATAAATATTCTGTAAATTAAAATTTTCATGAATTCAAAACAAGCCTTTTCTCCCTTTAGTCTGATTTGAAGTTTTACTATTGTCAATACATTCATGCATTTATCCATTTAATCATTCATTCAATTACACATTTATTGATTACCTTCTTGGTATTAAACCTTTGTGACTGAAAGATGAATTGTACATGGTCTGTGCCCTCTGGGAGTTTACAGCCAAGTGAGATACATGCTAACTGGTTATTACAGCCAAGGGGCAGCACACACAGAATTAAAAACAGCAGGCTGCTTGCTGTCTTGAGAGGTCAGGAAGGCTTTTTGGAAATAATGTGCTTGAGACTTTAACTCTCCATATTTTAATTGTCTATAAAGAAGAATATCAGGACTTCCCTGGTGGCGCAATGGTTAAGAATCCACCTTCCAATGCAGGGGACATGGGTTCGATCCCTGGTCCAGGAAGATCCCACATGTCGCAGAGCAACTAAGCCCGCGTGCCGCAACTACTGAGCACACACACCATATCTACTGAAGCCCACGCACTCTAGAGCCCATGCTCCACAAAAAGAGAAGCCACCACAAGGAGAAGCCCGTGCACCGAAACAAAGAGTAGCCCCTGCTTGCCACAACTAGAGAAAGCCCGTGCGTAGCAATGAAGACCCAACGCAGCCAAAAAATAAATATTTTAAAAAAAGGAGGAATATCTGGTGAAATACCTTCAAGAAATATCAAAAGATAGTAAATCTCATTTATTTATTACTTCTTGTGAAACTCACAAATTTCACATTTGTAAAGAACGCCTTTATCCATTTTGTCAACTGTCTTCAATGAAAACTGGATTTCACTCAACTGTAATGTGGCAGAAGCTGGCTAGAGGCTCACCAAACCCACCTTCTCTCCCTAGAGACACGGCCAAACATTTCCTAGTTCTCACAATGGAATGTGCCTGCCACGGTGACCAAGACAGTTAAGTGTTGTGTGCCTTCCCTATACTCTCTCCTCCTTCTAGAGCAATCTTGGCGGCTGGAATTCGAAGATGGCTGTTGAACAGGACAGAAGGAACCTGGATCTCCAAGCAATTGTGATGACTTCACCATGATGGACTGAAGTGTCAGCAAGTAATTAATTAAGCCACTGAAATTTTGAGGATGTTTGTTAAAGTGGTCGGCTCATTCAGATGAATCATTCCACTGTAAGTGTAGTATGTAGACAATCAGAATTTTAAACAACATGATGATGACAGGTATTCTTAGTCCCTTTTCTAATACCCATCCCCCTTCTTTGCTAAGTAGGACCCCAATTTTGTTTGGTGTGCTAATGCACACAGCTCCAGGTGAAGGATCTTGACTGATCTAAACTCATCATGAAAATCCTGTTCCCTACTTTTCTAGCCTTCCCTTCAGTGAGGGATGGCCATGCAGCCCAGTTCTAGCTGAGGTGACCTAAGGGGAGTGTATTGCACTGGTTTCTAGGAAAGGTTTTCCTCTCCTGATAAAAGGGGACCTATGTAGACGGCATCATCCTCATCCCTTCTTCCTTCTCCTTGACTCAAGCAGGGACCTACATTCTGAACTAACATAATAAAATGCATTCTGAACTAACAGAACGTGTCTTCCAATGCCATAAACTAGCCGGCTAATATGGGATATTCATGAAAAGAAGACTGCATACCCCATCTAAAGGCATTCAAAAATTTTTTTTTTTTTTTTTTTGTGGTACGCGGGCCTCTCACTGTTGTGGCCTCTCCCGTTGCGGAGCACAGGCTCCGGACGCGCAGGCTCAGCGGCCATGGCTCACGGGCCCAGCCGCTCCGCAGCATGTGGGATCCTCCCGGACTGGGGCACGAACCCGCGTCCCGTGCATCGGCAGGCGGACCCTCAACCACTGCGCCACCAGGGAAGCCCCCAAATATAATTTTTTATTTAAACATTGGTATGACGAAACAAAGGCCTCAGTGGACCCATAGCCACTCAGTTCATGAAATTTGACATATAAAGGTCTATTAACTTAACACTAGCTCTTAATTTTTTGACATCATCTACTGAATATGGAACAACATGTTTATTGCTCACACTTTCTTTTTTTTTTTCCAACATCTTTATTGGAGTATAATTGCTTTACAATGGTGTGTTAGTTTCTGCTGTATAATAAAGTGAATCAACTATACATATACATATATCCCCATATCTCCTCCCTCTTGCATTTCCCTCCCACCCTCCCTATCCCACCCCTCTAGGTGGTCACAAAGCAAGGAGCTGATCTCCCTGTGCTATGTGGCTGCTTCCCACTAGCTATCTGTTTTACATTTGGTAGTATATGTATGTCTATGCCACTCTCTCACTTCGTCCACGTTTACCCTTCCCCTCCCTGTGTCCTCGAGTCCATTCTCTACGTCTTTATTCCTGTCTTACCCCTAGGTTCTTCAGAACCTTTTATTTTTTTTTTTAGATTCCATATTGCTCACACTTTCTTAATGTGCTTTTTTTTTTTGGCCTTGCGGCATGCAGGATCCTATTTCCCCAACCAGGAATCAAACCTGTGCCTCCTGCAGTGGAAGCACGAAGCCCTAACCACTGGATGGCCAGGGAATTCCCTTTAATGTGTCTCTTTAAATCAGTATAATGCACCGGCCAAAAGCTCAGGTTTTGGAGTCAGACTGCCTGGATTCAGGTCCTGGCTCTGGCATTTACTGTGTGAACTTAAATGCTACTGAAGTTTTGTCCATTTTTTTCATTATTAAAATGGAGGTAATAATAATGTATGCTTCTAAGGACGGTGATAAGGACTAAATGACACAATCATTATAAAGTTCTGAGAAGAATATTTGGCATGTAATGCTTAATAAATAAAAGCTTTTATGTTTATTACCTCCAGATTTCATCCATACAGCTTCAAGTAATGAAATAATCTATTTTCTGGGAGGAGGAGTCTCTGCTTCCTCTGGGTGTTACGTTCAGGGCCTCCTGGTGAGCAAACTAAAGAATAATTAAGATTGTCCAACAGCCTTTGGACTTCTTGGGTTTTAAGCAGGGTTAAAATAACATCAGAGCTAAGTTGTTTTAAGTAAAGGATTAGAGTCAATGACTAAGAGTCAAGGGCGGGCTGAGAGAGGACAGTGGTGGCTGTGCCCTCTCGTCCCTGTGAACTCTTTAACCCTGGACGTGTGGACTCTGGAGCCTCACCCCAGACAAGATGACAAAGAGACAAGAGCAAGTAATAGCGACAGATGATAATCCTAACAGCAGCAGTGAGTCAGGCTCCCCTCCCACCTCTCCATTCACCTCCCCCATGCTTCTCCAAAACGGATTGTTCACCATTACAAGGACACAGCCCACCTCCACATTTTCCTGCCTTCACATCTCTGCTAGTACTACTCCCTTCCCTAAAAAACCCACCAGCCTGTCAAAACCCTATTCATTTATCAGTCTAGCATAAATGCCTCCTTTTTCAAAATAGCATCTCTAGTTTTCCCCTCTCAGGTAGTCTCCTTGACTTTTCTGAACCTTGTTGAACATTCGAAATATTTTTTAGTATCTACTATGATCTTGGAATTATTCCATGTGCTGAGGGGACATGGTCTTGATGCTTTGGGAATACTTTAACAGTTATAACAAATTTAATTTATTTGTACCTTCTCTCTCCCCCAACAAGATGTGCACTGGCTTACAATAAGAGATATACACTGTATAATAGAATAGTAAGAGAAAGTTCAGGTCTAGAAGAGAGAAGACATAAAAAATACTAACCAATAAATACACAGTTCAGCATCAAATGTAGCTCCTGCGGAACAGAGTAAATAAAAAGGGGAACACAATGCTCTTTTACCACAACATTCTCTTATCAACAGAGAAGAAGATGCATACCAGTTCCTCAGGGCAACTAAAATTTATCCGTCACCCTAAAATATCGTATACTTTCTCCCTTGGGATGTTACATTGGTTTCAAATGATTACATTTCAATGTGAGAGCTGCTAAAAGAGAGGCATGTACAATTATGTCACAGGATACAAGCTAGTTCACTAAATTTCAAACTCAAATAAGTGCTACATTTATTAATAACTATAAAGACAATAATACTATAGTAGATGGTAACTCACCAGAACACTACCATAGACCACTTTTTCAGAATCGAACAAGCTGAAACAGTATGCAAGGATTTAAATGACTCTCAGTCACAGTAGGACAAAATACATTCCATAGAGATGAAATGTAATGTTTGAGTCAAATAAAGTCTACTTATTTTTACATTTTCCTGCAGTGGTCATTACATTGCTACTAGTAAATAATTCCCTCCCACTTAAACTGAGCCTGATATGAAATTAGCTCGCCTTACATTGCTACTAGTAAATAATTCCCTCCCACTTAAACTGAGCCTGATATGAAATTAGCTCGCCTTCTCAGGTGTGTTGATGGGGCACTCAGGAGGCAGTTGTGGACCTAAAGGTACAGAGCTGGGGATGTGGCCATCCACAGTTCTAATTTCTTTCAAGAGCTTTGTTTAGTCCCACTATTTCAACTACGCACCTTTATCTGATTCACTCTGATCATGTCAACTTTAATCTAAAATCAAGTTCATCATCTCTGTCCTCAAAACACCAATTTCTGTCTTCCCTACTTCTGTTAATGGCACCATTTTTCTCCCAGGCAATGGGGCTTGAAGACATGGAGTCGTCAGTCTTTCATTCCCTGCCCTTGACTCCAAAATTCAATCTGCAGTCACATATCTCTTTTCATTTTATTTTTATATTCTCTTTCTCTTTTATCCCCAACACTAATATTGAGGTCCGTTTTACCCTGACCCCATATTTATGCAACAGGATACACTCACTTTTCTAACACACCACACTGTCATGTTCCTGTTCAGAAACTTTCAGTGGGTCCTTGTCACTCCCTAAACGTAGGCTGCCCTTCAGAGCCTTGAATTCCCCTGTTCCATAACATGGTCCCAACCAACAGCTCTATTCCCTGTCGACTTCTTACTTCCCCACTTTCAAACTGTCCTACCCAGTGTCCCTGTACTCACTTTCAGTGTTCCTCAGTGCCAAACTATTCTGCTTACCTCCTCCCTCTCAATCCAAACTCAGTTCTTCAAGGCTTAGGTACAATCCCATTCCCCACCACCCCAGGCTTCTCCACCCTTCACTTAACTCATAGTACTGACTGTCATCTACCTGGCTCATTCAACAACTATTTGTATATAGAGCTCTGTGATATCATTAATTTTGTCTTATGGAATTCTTCACACTTCCACCAATGGTGTATAGTCTTCCCAACTAAAATGTAAGTTCCTTATACTTCTTTTTTTTAATTGAAATATAATTCACCTACGACATTATTTTAGTTCCAAGTGCACAACATAGGGGTTCAATATTCCTATACATTACAAAATGATCACCATGATAAGTCTAGTTACCATCTGTCACCATACAAAGTTATTACAATATTATTGATATATTCATTACAATATATTCCCCATGCTGTACATTTCATCCATCATTCATTTATTTTGTAATTGGTAGTTTGTTCCTCTTAATGTCCCTCGCCTATTTTACTCATCTCCTCCCCTCTGGCAACCGCCTATTTGTTCTCTGTATCTATGAGTCAGTTTCTGTTTTGTTATGTTTGTTCACTTCACTTTTTACAATAGATTCCACATATAAGTGAAGTCATAGAGTATTTGTCTTTCTTTGACTTATTTCACTTAGCATAATACCCTCTAGGGTACCCTCTAGGTCCATCCATATTGTCACAAATGGCAAAATTTCATTCTTTTTTATGGCTAAGTAATATTCCATTGGAGTGTGTGTGTGTGTGTGTGTGTGTATGTATATATATATATA
>NW_020174563.1:4280519-4307120 GCF_003031525.2 Neophocaena asiaeorientalis asiaeorientalis
TATATATATATATATATCTCACATCTTCTTTATCTGTTCATTTATTGGTGGACACTTAGATTGCTTCCATATCTTGGTTATTGTAAATAATGCTGCAATGAGCATAGGGGGGGTGCATATATATTTTCAAATTAGAGTTCCAGTTTTCTTCAGAAAAATATCCAGAAGCGGAATTGCTGGATCATATGGCAGTTCTATTTTTAATTCTTTGAGGAATCTCCATACTGTTTTCCATAGTGGCTGCACCAATTTACATTCCACCAACAGTGCACAAGGGTTTCCTTTTCTCCACATCCTCACCAACACTTGCTATTTGTAGTCTTTTTGATAATAGCCATTCTGACAGGTGTGAGGTGATATCTCATTGTGGTTGTGATTAGTGATATTGAGCATTTTTTTATGTCTGTTGGTCATCTGTATGTCTTCTTTCAAAATGTCTATTATACTTCTTTTTTGACCCACAGTGCTTAGCACCTAGTAGGCACTTAAATATATCATAGAATTTGAGAAGGGGAGCCTTGGAGGTCATCTATTGCCAGCGCCCACCTAGGATGGGAATCTCTTTGACATTCCTCAGAGCCAATCCTCCAGCCTTTCTTGAACACTTGAGTGACACTTCTCAGCTACATCACAAGACAGTCTGTTCCACTGCTAAAGAGCACTAGTCAACAGAAAGGTTTTCATCAGTCTCCAAAATACAGCTAAGTGAGTGAAAGTGCAAGGTACTAAACAGTACATTCAGTATGCTTCCCTATGTGCATGTATATGTCCAGAAAAATCTCAGGAAGGATATCCAAGAAGCTGGGGTTATCTCTGGACAGGGAATTTGGATGGCTGGGAGACAGAAGAAGACAATTTTCACTATTAGACTCTTTGGTATAATTAAAAATTAATAAATGAAATATGATTTAAGTTCTTTCTTATTAGATACTTAAATCTTCTTCTGTGAAACTTTCATCCTGATCCTATTTCTGATCTCTGGAGCTGCCCAGCATAACTCAACTATGTTGATGCATTGATTGACATTTTAATGAACTGTTGCTAAGAATCATGTACATAGGCACATTCAACTGAGGTTTATTAAAGGCTTCAAAACTAGCGCATTCTCTTAAATGAGTTAAAAATTGGCTCCAGCATGCTTTTTCTAAAAATTTATTTTATTGAAGTATAGTTGATTTACAGTGTTGTGTTAATTTCTGCTGTACAGCAAAGTGTCAGTTATACATATATATATTCTTTTTCATTATGGTTTATTACATGATATTGAATACAGGTCCCTGTCCAACATGCTTTAATCTGCTTAAACAATACTTATTGTTTTACACACACAATTTCCAAATCAGTTGTCTTAATTGTCTTAAATTTTTTACATAGGCCTTTTATTTTCACCCATATTGCATATGAAATTTGTTGCCTAAGGCATTATGATGTTATCCTGTATATTATGTAAGCAGCTTTGTGATGTTGACACCTGCAGTGCCCTCTTACTACCTGAAACCCTAAGACATGTTTAGCAGTTTTAAGACTATATTAACAGTTTTCAGAATTATGCATAATCCCCAAATTTCAAAACAGCCTTGAGAAGAAAGGCCATTTCTAAATATTATGAAAAATTTACAGAATGAATAAAGATATTCTCTCAGTATTATGAATAAGCATTTATCTCAGGAATCAAATAACCTATGTTCTAGTCCTGGCTCTTTAAGTAAATCTGGGCCCCCAATTTATTCTCCATCAGTATCACAGGTACAGGTATTAGACTATTTTTGAGAGCCCTTCCCTACTGAGCTTTCTGTCTGTTTACAACATCTTCACTCCAGAAGGTACTCAGGTATTACAATACACATAGCTTGGATTTATAACTACTCACCTAACAAAAGCATCCCTAGGGGTATTTCAAGGCTTCCTTAATGCTGGAATCATTACTGGCTCCAGGCATTCCCCTTGTCATTTATCAACAACAAACTTGGACAGAGATCCTTCACAAGTCTGTTTGTATTTTCAGATGTGACCAATTTCCCCATTTGAATTATAAGATACTGACACCATGAAACCTGTCATCCTGACACTCAGGTTGTGAGGTTGTAGAGGTATAAGTGGAGACTTTGAGCAATGATGTCAACTAACACCAGCTACGGTGTGGACTGTAACTGGTAGTTGGCTGAAAGTCCCGTTAATAAAATTCAGCTCAATTAAATAGCACTTCTTGAGTGTCTACTGGGCACAAGGCAACATGCCCTGAATTGGGGGTAGGGGGAGAACCCTGTCCTTTTCCACCCAGTACAAAGAGAAGAAATATAAAAGGCCTCCTATGAGTGAAAGGGCTTCTTGAGATGATGCTGTGTTCATCAAGCACCTGCCTGCTCCTATCAATTCTATCACAATGACTAGATTCAAATCTTGCATCTGGAAAATTTTCCTGTAATTCATACCCTTTAGTTCTAGTTCTCATAACATCAGAACCAATTCTGCCTCATCAGAATCACGAGGCAAAGAAAAAAAAAAAACACACCTGAAGTCCAGAGATGTGATCCTTTTATAATGCATTCCCTTATCTGCACTTGGGATACCTGTAAATCTCATGTTGCCCTCCTACTGTGTCTCAGTTTCTCAATTTGTATGGAGAGTCATGATTTCCACATTCAAAGTTTCACCTTTTAGCACCCCCACAACGGTAAGGGTAGGGGGCGCGTAGAGGAGAAGGGAGAGGGGAGAGGTCATGTTCACTTTTTCAGACACAGTAGTACACAATAGTATTCTGGCCTCCTGGCCAAAAAATATATATATATAAATGCTTATCTTAAATCTCCTTTGTCATTTCTACTATTCCTAGAGGGCAGAAAGCAATAGTTAAAAAAAAAAAAACCAAAAAAACTTTCAAATACCTTCCCTTATCACCCTTTATAATTTGAAGAGGTCATAAGGCAATCAAGCATATGTTTCTTGCAGTTATTTCTTGTATCAACAGGTATTTACTGAGCCCCTACATCTATGCTGGGATCTGAAGAATTCAAAAGCAGTGAAGACATTGTTCCTACCCTCTGGAGCCTCATGATTTAATAGGGAGGTGGGGTTTACCCAAATAACCAATTGAGAACAGCTAAGTGCCAAATCATCTGATACTGACAATAAAAGAAGAAATCAACCACACAATCTTAGAACTGTAGGAAACCTAGGAAGGATCCAACACAACTTCTCCCCATAAGCAGAAATCTTCCATCATCCTTGTCAGAGCCATTAAGCTTTCTGACTTAACGTGGAACTCACATTTCACAAAAGCAGTCCATTTCATTTTTCGAAGCCTCTTATTGCTGAAACATTTTATCCTACATTGAACCAAAACTCTCACCTATACAGTAAAACGTTTCAAAACTTTATTTTTTTTAACCAGTGCAATGTGCCTTTAAAAGAAATAGTAGGCACAAGCTCAATATATAAAGCAGTTAAAAGTGGAACTCTTCTGTTGAGAGCTGCAGGGGGCCCTCAGCATGTCCACTTGGGCCCCCATCTCCTCTCTGCGGCTGCCCCTGCAGCCCAAGGCACACCACAGAATGCCTGCAGCTCTACAGAGCAAAATTTGCAAACCTCTGTTTTAAAGGTAATTAGAGCAAATCTAACTCGAGATGCATATGTCAGCCCTTGAAGACAGCTATCTTGTTTCTAAATCTTCTTGAAATAAACTTGCCCCTTTCAAACTGTCTATTCCTTTTATGTCGTTTTCCCCCATAACTCCCTCATCCTGATCACTCTCCTCCTAAAAATGCAGAAACCATATCCGAACACAATTCTTTAGAGACTGTGATCAGCTAAGGATGCGGTCTCTCTCACTCTCTGGACAGTAACAGAAGTGGACGAGGGCTTAGTGGATGAAGAAGGACCTGAGCTGGACCCTGAGAAATGTAGGATTTAGATAGGTGGGGAGAAAAGAGGATAAAATTCCAAGCTGGGAAACCAGCATGAACAAAGATACAGAAATTAAAATGAGGGCCTCCTGACACACGTTGAACAGTTCTCTTCCAGACCCTTTCTGGTTCTCCATTTGGCCAGCTGTATAAAAAAAAAAAAAACACCTGGGCTTCCCTGGTGGCGCAGTGGTTGAGAGTCCGCCTGCGGATGCAGGGGACACGGGTTCGTGCCCCGGTCCGGGAAGATCCCACATGCCGCGGAGCGGCTGGGCCCGTGAGCCATGGCCGCTGAGCCTGCGCGTCCGGAGCCTGTGCTCCGCAACGGGAGAGGCCACAACAGTGAGAGGCCCGCGTACCGCAAAAAAAAAAAACACCTAATGAGGGCCATGATCTAATCAGTACTAAAACTAGATCATTTCAATATTATAATTAGTGCCACAGGGCAAGAGTACTTGAAGATATTTAATAAGCCTGTAAAAAAACAAACTGTCATCTTTCAATGAATAAGTATCTTGACGAGAAGATTCATAAAGGCTGTAACACTATTGAGGAATATCCCTGGGGATTCTCAAATCTAAAGCAAATCCAAAGAACACCTTGCCTCTAAGAAATTACCTTGTTTATCACTTATCACACCACAGGTAATATGTGCCCCAAATGGTCTCCTGACTATAAAAACAATAGCATTTTCATATATAGGAGTGCTAATCCACCAAGGCAAAATATCCCGTGAAAACAAATATTAAAAGATCGATTGGAGGGGCAAATATTTTCATCAAAGTCTATCTTCTCATGTTACTTAATTTTCCCATTTACAGGTAAGAATGCAAGCACAGCAATGTTTCATATAACTTGGTTTATTATTCAAGAAGTAAGATCTTAAAGACAGTATTTCATATATATATCTTCTCATAAAAATGTATTTGTTAGTGATTATATGAATATTTACATTTTACATTACAGAAATGGAATTTTCACAAGGACACAGCACTTACAAGCTGGGGAAATTGATTTTGTCCTAAATTTTAATGTGTGTTATGAATCTAAGAATTTTAAGGTGTTGAGAAAAAAAGAATGATCTTACTAGCATTCAGTGAAATTGATTCAGACGTTTTATTTCCATTATTTTTCTCTTTTCCTTCATCTCGAAAGAAGATAATCTGAATTGCTCTAATCTGAAAAACAACAATACGTGTAGCAAATACTTGACAATGAAGATGGAAAGCCTCTAAAAATCTGTTACCTTAGTAACGGCAAGAATGTGGAAGAATAAGAATACACTGTCAGGACATCATTTCAGATTCCGCAGATTTGAGGCCTAAATACAGTCAGCTTTCATTAGCTTTTTGTTTTTCCCAGCAGGTCCTTGGACTTTGAAACAAAACCTGAATGACAGCTATGAGCAATTCCAGCCTGGCTCCTGATTAGCTATGCCAAACAAAACAACTCTCTGCAGTGTAAACTTTCCAGGCATCTGCAACCAAGCCTCTGTGGAGACTATAAGTCCTCAGTGAGATTTGAAGGAGAGTCAGAGGTTGGGGGGTAAAGGGTGAACAGGAAGGGGGAGGGGGAGAAAAGGATAAGACCTTCCCCTCTACCTGGAACTAGTTCCCTGAACTAGTCTCTGATAAAGCAGGGGGGCAAATTAAGTAGAACTTGTCTTGGCGGTATTCTCACTATAGCTTTTAAATTCTGCCTATTCTACGATTTAACTAACCAGTTCTCTAAATCTGAATATTCCATTCCAGTTAACATCCATAACATTCTCATATTCCAAACCACCCATGCTTTTACACCAAACAAGCAATTCTGAGGCCCTATTAGCATTAAATAGAGCAAACAGTTGATTAAAGAGATCTAAAAGAGAACAGGAGCAACATATATGAATAGACAGTGACCCATATGGATGCAAACTAAGATTATGTGCCATTTGTTGTTACTCACTTTCACTGCAAGGGGACCTAAAATTAATTACATCAAATGACAGTGCACTGTGCTGTGTGGTCCCATCTGCTACATAATTAGATCCCAGCGGAACTAACTATTAAAAAGCTTTTTTCTTACATCAGTCCCCTTGATTCTACCTAAAGAACATTCCTTTATCTACACAAAAGAATTACAGATTAGATCTCAAAGCAGATCAGATTTCCTTTTGGTCAGGTGCTTGATTTTAAAAGTTGTAAGTGGTTTCAGAAAAAAGTTGTCTGGAGAAAATTCTGTATTAGATTGCTTGATGGAAATCCAGCTGTAAAGAGAGGAGTTAAACTAAAAGTTTGACTTAAACTCTGCCAACAATCTCTTAAAACTTCAGAAGTTAAAAATGAATATTTTTGTATTTCTTGGCCACAAAGCAAAATGGTAGCATTGAAATTTCCTCTTGTCTTCTGGAAAAGTGACATTTAACCACACTGTGATCTCTATTGCTTCTGAGATAACCTACAATAGCTGATGGTTGGCTTACTTATAATGCTGGGCAACAAAGGACCCTGCTTCTAGGCAGTAACCATTTTTTTCAACGGTCTTGTGATGATTTTATAGCATTTAAAGTAAGGAAAATAGCTCTAACACCCTAAGATGTAATTTGCAGATATATGGCAACAGATGCCACAGAAAACTTAACCATTTACATAACCACGTCATAAAAGCCTAGCCTAGATTTAGGACATCAAATTTAAATCATCAAAGGTTCAAGTGGAAAATTCAAGTTCAGACACAGAGAAGAGAGACTAAAGATTCATCAAAAATCACAACCAGGGAGAGATTAATTTTAGAAACTAAGGACAAGGAAAATTTCAATCTTTGAGATGGGTACTATATAACCAGAAAGCTACATTCCCAATTATTTTATTTGACTTGTCTGCAATGCCACCGCTTTATTAAACTTACAGAAAAGAGCCTTAAGAATATTTTTATAATAAATAAAAAGTTAGTGCTGTCAGAACAACAGAAATCCCCTCAATGTGAGTCTATGCTTGAAATCCCAAACCAAACCTGCTGATTCAGCACAAAGTCATCAAACAGCGTTCTTATCTGAAAAAGGAACAATCCATTGTCTGGCCGAAACAAAGGGCAGTGCACAGGAAATCAGCCAAATCTGGGCCAGATGGTCACTGATTCAAGTTTCATTCTCTCCATCCCCCACCCTCCCTGGCACTACAGAAACAGATTCAGACAGCATTTTTGGTTACCAAGTAATAACCCTGAGTATAAGGTATAAACCTCTTACAATGATCTATACCACCCCCCACCTCAACACCACCTAATTTACTGAAACTGAATGTCCTTATAAAAAGTTATAAGAGGTACTATGCAGCAGTTATTGAAAGGAAAATACCTCTGAAAACCCAATTCCTGTTTCTTAGGCATGGCATGGAGTTTTACCAGGCAGGATGACTTAAAATATTCACACTGATTTGTTCTCATCTACTGTTTTTTCTCAAACCATGACACAAAATAGAAATGAACGCAGAGAAAACTGATTTATCACACTCATTTTCTACAGGTTGACCACTGGGCCATCACCTTGCAGAGTCTTGTGGTTTGTAACCGAGGAACACTTTTTACCAATGACAAACTACCAACAAAAGTAATCACTGATTTTGATTATAAACCAATGTGTCTGACCTCGTATCGCAGAATCTGTAAGTTAGGATACTGTTGTAAATACACATTTCACACCCCTACTGGGTACTGTAAAACTCAGTTTTAAATTCTAAAGAGCAACTATTAATTAAAGCAAAACATGAAGAATTATGTCTTAAAATTTGCAAGCACTCTATGGAAACATACATATTAAAAATGGCATAAATAAAAATTCATGATCTCTCAATTAAAATACTCAGAAAACACTCCTTTATGTTTCCTAATTGTGTAAAAGAAAGATACTTAGATTAAACAAAGGTCTTTTCTTTGAAGAGAAACCATGACTATAGTGGTTTCTTGTGAAGTAGTTACATTTATGTGACCTAAGTAAATTTTATCAACCAACAAATAGCAATTCCTTTAATAAACTTTATCATCCTTTGACGTTAATTTGGAAATGTCAATGAGTACATTTTATTGGTATACTACAGTGCCACTCTTTACAAAATTTACATATAGAAAGGTTAGGGTAGATCAAAGAGTTTTTTGTCTATTTGTTTTTTTTACACAAGATAATCACAGGCTGGTAACGCAGTGGCTAAAGAAAAAATGACTTCAAAATATGCAGTCAACAGCAACTCACACAAATGGCCTGTTTTATTGTAGGGAAGTAGAAGAAGTGAGCACAAATAATCTCCATTAAGAGAGCATTCATGGTAGCTTACACAATGCCCGCAAGTAGGTATAAAATGAAGCAAAATAACAGAGCTTCAAATCTTGAACTTCTGTCCTAAAGGGAATAGTGGTAAGTGGAAAGTTTTTCAAAAACTTGTCCTCAGAAATTGTTCCTGAAAGTTGAGTTAAAATTAAAGTATCACACTAAGTTTTCAGCAGTGGTTAAAAATACAGTCTAAATATATACATAGCACTGTATACAGATTGGTGCATTATGTATGTGTGTGATACATACGTCAGTGTGCTTCTGCTAACTTCAATAGTTTGTTTTTAATATCTCAGATTTATTTGAAGTGTATTTCTACTATTTGTACTACAAAATAGTACTCAACATCATGCTGGAAATTGTTGAACTATTGTTATATGTGCTTCTATAGCATATAAATTTATTTTCTTTTAATAGCATTATACCATATTAGAAAAACTGCTAATGAGAAAAATTAATAATCCATTAAGAAGCTTTAAAATAAGGCAGCTGAGTACTGTCTGTTTAACAAGTTCTTTTTCTTTAGTGTAAAATAGGAATTTATTTCAGTATTCATGAAAAAAGAAGTAAATGACTATTCAAATTAAAATTCTCTACCTTCTGAGCTCATCTTTAGAATCTCTAAGATAAATTTACATTTAAATGAAACACACACAAAGACAGCTGGACTATCTATCATAACCATCCCACACACATGAGTGTTCTCAGAGACTTAAATCTCTTGTTCTTAGGAGAGAGAAAATTGTGACTTACAACTATTTTTAATCAGTCAGCTTTATTTATACATCATTGCAATAGGATTTATATGCTAATGCTTTAATCTAATATAAGAGTTAAGGGAAAAGTATCTCAACAGTTAGCTCAGAACAGAATTCTACCAACAAAAGTCGACTCAACAGACTTCTCATGCACATAAGTTTCTGGAAAGCTAACTTTTAAATAAGATAAAAACAAAAACTATATCAACAACAATAAATGTAACGTGTTAGAATTCAACAGACTAAATTATGATCTTGTTATTTAATAAGCCCTAATATAAAGGAGTAATAGAGTTTAAAGCTAAAATATTAATGTGTAAGTACTAAGTTCCAGTTATCCTTTAAGTCTTTTTTTTTTCTTTCCTTAACGTTTATCTTCCTTTTTCTGGTGGCCCACAAATCAGGTAGAAAATTTAATTCCATTCAATTCAAAGAAAACTTGTAAAAAGACAACATATTTATAATAAATATGGCACTGATTAGTCTTATTTTTTTATTACTGTACATAATAAGAAACATATTTCAAGGGTCAAATTAGAGTGTGTATAGCTTTCACTGATGAAAAATTGACGAGAAACCAAATTTCTAAAGAGTGAATTGTATTTATAAGAAAATGCTTGATTGATGCTTTAAATGTTTATTATTTCTCAATATAATCTATATATGCATTAGTAAAATAGTAGTGTATTAATCATATGACTGTAAATGTGCTTTAAACATAGATTGAAGGTCAAAATAAGCTTTCACTCATTTTCTCTCTCAATGATAATTTCTCATACCTTATATTTACTATATAAAGAACATCTCAAAGGGAGCTTATTTAATAAAATTAATTTATGTTCTACCAAAAAAATAAAAAAAAAAGGATATTAGTTGAATACTTAATGTCCATGAAGTTTTACTAACAAACTTAAGGCTTATACCAGGATTTCCTTAACATCACCAGCACTGTTTCAAATTTTACATTGTGCCTCATGAACAAAGTTTAAAATGTCTTCTAGTTTAAAAAATGAAGTGGACACTAAATTTCCACTAGGTATCAGTTCAACTGAATTCTTTTTGTAATTTTGCTATTTAGCAACAGAATAAATAACATGCTTACATATTATGTTGTATAAATCTTTTACTATATGAGTTATGATTTGAGAAACATAGTTTAAACAAAATTGGATCTAAATCTACCAAACCACAAGTCACATAACTATCTTAACTAGACTGTAGGCTTCCCAACGTCAGGGATAGTTCTTTATTTTCCTTTCTCTCTCTCCAAGGCACCATTCCAACTATAGGTACTTGATAAAGACTTATTAAGTTGACTTTTATTGTTAATTCCCTGTCCAAGGGAGAATTCTTTTATCCTCACTGGATATAAACTTCTAGCTCAGTAGGAAAACTGTGAAGAGAAAAATCATTTTTAAGGAAGTAACAAATGTATTTGATGCAGTAATTACTTTTTATCCAAATGAAAACAGAGGCAGTTTGATATTACAACTGCTGCTGCCAATTATTACTTCAAAGCCTTAAAAAGATCAGTACAGGTTAATCACAAACTTTACTCTAAGACAGAATTATGGTGTCTGTTTGCAATACGTGAACTTTAGCTTCCCAAGGGTAAACACCATACAGCTATCTTGTAATCTCCCATGTAACGGTATCTAAAGTAAGTCCATGCTATTTTGATTTTGGAAGACTTATCAATTTAAAATCAAATGAGCAAAATGAATTGTAATATTTAAACAGTACAAAAAATTTGTCCCATTTTCCAAACTACCAATTCCATGGTTCTCTTCCACTATGCAGTATTATCCTGGAAACATATGGCTTTCAATTATTTTTTATTATCTAGGATATTTATTGACTAATTTAAAGCCCATATTACCTAAATTATATATGTAAATTTGTAAATAAGTAAATATGATGATAAACTGAACATGCATGAAGGATTACAAAGACATCATCATTTTGTAAAACTCAAAAAGAAGAGAAAATAAAATGCATTTCCTTTCATCTCTACCACAGTATTGTTTTGGATTTATTTTTTCTTATTAGCATCCTTTATGCAAAAGATAATGCTACTAGCTTCTGAAGGGCCTGGGCCTCATCTTGGTATTTCCAGTAGAGGTGTTAAGCTGTGTTGTTCCATGTGCTCTCCCTTCTCCCAGCTCCACTGGAGTCAATGGCTTAGATATGAAAGAAGCTTGGCTCAGGTTAAGGATGGATTCCACAGCCACAGAAGAAAGCTAACAGGTCCCTACAGAGGTCATTCATTCATTTGTTGACAAATATTTATTGAGAGGCAACTATGTGCTTGTTCTAGGTGTGGAGATATAGTAGTGAGCAGAAGAAACAAAGCACTTCCAGTCATGGAGATTTCATTCAAGTTTGGTGAGTAAATCCAAGACTTGACCTCCATTACACTCCTCACCAACCAAAATACAGCCTTGGTACAGTCTGTTTCTCAAAAATTAGGTACTAGGGCTTCCCTGGTGGCGCAGCGATTGAGAGTCCGCCTGCCGAAAAAAAAAATTAGGTACTAAATGATCCCTTGGTGGCCTGAAAGAGTTAATATGCCCTTTAGCACCTATGTATGCCATCTTCAGCAAGAGCAGCAACATTTTCCGTAAGATACAATTCCTGATATCTAGATCTTACCTTCTAGTTGAGTCATAAGACAGGTACCCAAGAATGTGACACGGAGGAAAGAACAAAGGTTTGGAATTAGCCACCCCATAGGTTTGAATTCTGACTTTTCTACTTACTACCTATGGGAGCTTATGAAATTTACTTAAACCTTTCAGAGGCTTGGTTTTCTTAGCTATAAAAATGAGGATCATGATGCATACTTTACAAGGCTGTTGTGAAGATTAGAAATAATGTGTACAACGCCTGATGTAGTGTACATTAATTTTTATTAATTTATTGGGTTAAATTATTAATTCCTGCTATAAATTAAATTATTAAATAGCAGAAAAGGACTAGGCAGAGAAGCATATACGGGTCATAAAGACCTTTATGGTTGTTTTTTAGTAAAGGTTATGTTTTGTGCCTACACATATTCTCTGACATACACACATACTTTCTCTCTGATGTTCCAGATACATAACTATGGGATGTATTACACTGTTCTGTCACATTTCCTGTTCTGGAGGCAGAAGTTGAGATAAGGCATACCACTGACTCACGAGTCTTTATGATGGCAAAAAACCTCAAACATTTAGAATATGTGAAATACCATAACCTAGACACTACACTTCCAGACTCTGAAAGATCTTTAGCTTTAGATTGTGCATTTAATACCTGCCAATATCAAACAGCTCCTATACATCTTTTGACCAAAATGCTATGAAAATATTATCCCTAATATTAGATTATTCCATTTATATGAATGAAGGGAAGAAAGGTGATTTTTACATGGTCTAACTTTTCTAGAAAAAGAAGAATTCAGTAATATTAGTTGGGAGGCAAAACATTTAATGCTAATTGCTACTCTCTGATGAAGTCTGAGGCCTGTCATTCAGCAAGTCTGGTGAGGAAAAAGAACAGACATTTCCTGAGGGACGATTTTGTACTAGGCATCCTGCTTGGTGTATTGATCCATTATCTCAGAAAAGTGACTGTTTTGGAATCCAATTATAAGTCAACTGTCTTAACATCAAAAATATATCAAGAGTCTCAGTGGAAAATAGTTATTTTTTTCAATAAAGATTTTATTTCTTAAAAAATAAATTAGATTCATTTTGTATTACAAGGTAATGAGCCTACCAGAAAATGTTGTCGTTTGTTTTCGTGTCAACCCACAGAATGATACAATCTGTGCAATTATGCACAAGAGAATATAAGAGAAACATTCCTTACATTAGTCCTAAATAAGATGCTGCTGCTCATGGCTACCATTACTAGTAATATTACTATTACTAATATTAGTTATATTATTAGTCTAACTTGATCCTCCACTGTGCTGCAACTTGTGAAGATACAGGTCTAGTCATTCTCTAATATACCAAGACCTTAACCTCCTGCTCCAACAATTCTCAAGCGATTATTAAATAATCAAAGCAGAGGAGAACAGTTACTGGATTCTCTAGATAGAAGGTGAACCCTGATCCACATGGGGAGTTCAGTTGCAACAGGAAGTTTCTCTATCAGCTATGGATCTGGAGGTTTGATTAGCTTATGTTCCACAAGAGAACCAAGGGATCAGAACACTTTTAAAAGAGCCATTTTAAAAAATGCTGCAAATCCAAACCTTATAGGGCACATCATCATATAATATTTGTTAAAAATCTAACCAGAAAATTTTCAGGTTTATTCCTAACAAACGAAATTGAGGAAAAATATTGTGGAAATACCCTTATCATCATCTGTCTTCTATCACCAATACTGCAGACAGTATTATGACTTTTCAAAGAATTGCCAACTAAATATAGACTGTACACGGTAAATTCTGTAGAATGTAATTAATCAGTCAATACTTTGTATTACTATGTACCCAACATTGTATTAGACACTTTGGAGAATGCCATAGTACCTCCTCTCAAGGGGCTTACAGTCTAACATTCAGGAAAAAAATGCTTTCTGGAAGAGAGATTATAAATATCTATAACGAAAATCTAAAAATGTGATACATAAACTACAAATGCTATAGAAGTTTAGAGTAGAAGAAAATTAATGATAACTCCAATATTTAGTATATTTCCATAAAGGAAATAAACTAATAAATAGACTTAAATAATAAACTAATAAATAAACTAATAAATAGACCTCATAGTGGTTCTTCAACTTTTTGGGGCATAAAAGTGGCTTGGGGCCAACACTTAGAGCTTGGTATCTGCATTTAAACAGCATTTTCATGTATCCAATAAGTAGTTAATATCCAAAATATACAAAGAACTCATACAACTCAACATTATAAAAAAACAAACAACCTGATTAAAAAATCGGCAGAGGATCTGAATAGACATTTTTCCAAAGACCTACAGATGGCCAACAGGCACATGAAAAGATGCTAAACATCACTAATCATCAGAGAAATGCAAATCAAAACCAACATGAGATATTACATCACACCAGTTAGGATGGCTATCATCAAAAAAGACCACAGGGCTTCCCTGGTAGCGCAGTGGTTGAGAATCTGCCTGCCAACGCAGGGGACACGGTCCGTGCCCCGGTCTGGGAAGATCCCACAAGCCGCGGAGCAGCTGGGCCCATGAGCCATGGCTGCTAAGCCTGCGCGGCCGGAGCCTGTGCTCCGCAATGGGAGAGGCAACAACAGTGAGAGTCCCGCGTACCGCAAAAAAAAAAAAGACCACAAATAACAAGTGTGGGGGGAGCATGTGGAGAAAAGAGAACCCTTGTACAGTGCTCGTGGGAATGTAAATTGGTGTGCAGCCACTATGTAAAACAGTACAGAGATTCCTCAAAAAGCTAAAAATAGAGGTACCATACAATCCAGCAATTCCACTTCTGGGTATTTTTCTGAAGAAAACAAAAACACTAATTGAAAAAGATACATGCAC
Organism: Neophocaena asiaeorientalis asiaeorientalis; assembly: GCF_003031525.2. Taxonomy (NCBI): domain Eukaryota; kingdom Metazoa; phylum Chordata; class Mammalia; order Artiodactyla; family Phocoenidae; genus Neophocaena; species Neophocaena asiaeorientalis. The sequence goes on from NW_020174563.1 coordinate 4,295,002, forward strand.
ATTTATGTTCACTACAGCATTATTTGCAACATCCAAGATATGGAAGCAATCTAAGTGTCCATCAACAGAAGAATGGATAAAGAAGATGTGGGAGATTATTATAATTATTATAATCAAACATTACTCCAACATAAAAAAGAATGAAATTTTGCCATTTGCAAACATGGATGTACGAAGATGGTACTACACTAAGTGAAAAAAGTCAAACAGAGAAAGACAAAACTGTGTGATTTCACTTATATGTGGAATATAAAAAAACAAAACAAATGAACAAACGTAGCAAACAGAAAGACTCATAGATACAGAGAACAAACAAGAGGTTGCCTAAGGAGGGTGGGGGGAGGAGAGAAATAAGTGAGCAAGATTAAGAGGCATAAACTTCCAGCTGCAAAATAAATGAATCACAAATATGAAATGTACACTGTTGGGAATATAGTCGATAACTATATAATATCTTTATATAGTGACTGAGGGTAACAAGATTTATTGTGGTGATCAATTTGAAATGTATAGAAATATCGAATCACTATGTTCTATAAGAGGAACTAACATAGTGTTGTAGGTCAATTATACTTCAGAAACAAACCAACAAATAAACTCATAGAAAAAGAGATCAGATTTGTGGTTACCAGAGGTGTGGGGAGAGGGGAGGGGGCATTGGATGAAGGCAGTCAAAAGGTACTAACTTCCAGTTATAAGACAAAGAAGTACTAAGGATATGATGTACAACATGATAAATATAATTAACACTTCTATATGTTATGAACGTTCTTAAGAAAGTAAATCCTAAGAATTCTCATCACAAGGAAAAAATTTTTTTCTTTAATTTTGTATCTATATGAGATGATGGATGTCCCCTAAACTTTTTGTGGTAATCATTTCATGATATATATAAGTCAAATCATTATACTGTACACCTTAAACTATACAGTGCTGTGTGTCAATTATAGCTCAATAAAACTGGGAGAAAAAAATAAAACATCTCTAGCTGATTCTGATATAGGTGGCTTATAGTTTGGCAAACACTGTTTAAATAATAGGTATGATTTGCAAGAATCTCTAGAGTAGTGTTGTCCAATTTGCAGTGGTGGAAATATTCTATACCTGTGCTATCCAATACAATAGCCACTAGCCGCATGTGGCCATTAAGCTCCTGAAATGCAATTAGTATGCCTCAAGAACTGAATTTTTCATTTTATTTAACTTTAATTTTAATTTAAATAGCCACAGCCAGCTCTAGGGAATAGGAAGAGATTTCTAAGAGAAACATGAGCCAAGCCATAGGTAGGAATGCACATGAGAAAGACAAGAAAGACAACTGATTGGGTTGCCTAAAATAGAGGTTTTATATTAGATTATCATTAGGTCAGATTATAAAGAGCCTTGTAGGGAACTGAAGAAATTGGATTTCATGGCACACACTGCTAGTTGTCTAATCGAACCATCTCCTGATCTTCTTCAATATTGAAAACCCCTGGGTTTTACATGCTCATCTCAGAGAGTGGACCTTTCCTCAGGCTCTGGGGTGAATCTTGATTATTCTATACCAATCATGGTATTTCTATTTTTCTCGTCAGCGACTGGCTTACACATGAGCACGTGGTAAATTCTAACCAATGGGATTTGGGACATCTATGTATGTGGGTAAACTCTTTAAAAAGTATTTAGCTTGAAGACACAGAACTTTTTCTGGCTCCAGTCAGAGCTGTGTGAGGCTTGAGTGTGCTGCTGACACCTTGGTATAAGGCAAGGACAAGATGGAAGACAAACACCAACAAATTAAGGATGGCAGAGAATGAATGAAAGAACTTGGGTCCTTGACGACATCATCAAGCACCTGAATTAACCCAAGAATTGCTCTCCCCTCCCCCTGCCCATATATTTTGGGGATATAAGGAATTAATTACTGTTTAACATCTTTAGCTGTTTGTTCAGTTCCATGCAGCTGACAGCATTAGACTGGAATACTAGTGCTTAGGGTGAGAGCCTCTGGGAAATGCTAAGGTAGGCAACTGGAAGCCACTGCAGGCATTTGATCAAGGTTGAGACTGATATGAAATAATGTTCAAGGCTTAAAAATGACATGCATGAAAAATAGGTCAGAAGAAAGGAAAGACAGGGTCAGGCAGACCAGTGTAAAAGGGCTGAATCAAAGCTACCAAAAGATTTTGGAAATATTAGTGAACTCTTCCCATTTGCAAAATCATTAATGAATATAGATTAGTACTTGAGGTAAAACTGGGGAAGTAGCTCATTTTGTAAGGGCAGTAGGATTGTAAGTGATATGTGTCTTTGCGGATTTTTAAAATTATTCTCACACGTTATTATTTCTACTTAAAATCTAAACAACTGAATTTCTCTAAATGCTGTACATTTCAATACTTTTTTGAAAATGGAAAAATTTTTGAAATGTGATTTCTCTGCATTAGCTGCAATTAAAGGCATGAAAAGATACTCAGGAACAGGACAGTAAACCAGAAAGAATGCAGGTATAGCCAGGTGACCTTGGGAAGTCAAGTAAAACCCTGTGGCCCTGTTTTCCTCTTAGGATTGACCTATGGCTCTAAAATCCAACAATTTCTATCTTCAAATGGAAGAAAACCCTTTGGAATTAAAAAAAAAAAGTCCTACAATTGATATCAAACTTCAGTTTTCTAAGCTCTGTTCTCACTCCTTGTGCTAAGAGTTGAGTCTAAAAGGGAATAAAAGTCAATCTCCCCTCAAATTCTCTAAGCAAACAAGAAAACCTGGAAAATAATTATGTTTTATAGCTTTAATATAACTTCCCAGAAAAAAGTTTCTGCATAGATTTTCAGTGAATAAAGAAACTAATTCTGGAAATTTCAGTGTGGACTAAAGTTCTATATTAATATCAAGTAGGTGTCAAGTGTAGCTTACCATTATTTTTAACTTACATTTCCAAACAACTGATAAGGCTAAGCATTTTTCATATTTATTGATCATTTGGAATTGTGCTTCTGTGAATGACCTAGCCATATCACTTGTAAACAATTTTAAAATTATGTTTTAGAAAATATTTTTATTATTTTGTGAAGAGTACCTTATATACCGGAGATGCTAATCTTTTGCCTGCATATGTAAAGATTTTTTTTCCAATCTATCATTTGTCTGTAGTATTTGTTTTCAGTTTTTTGCTTTACAAAAATGTTTTTAAATTATATAATCAGATATGCCTCATATTTAGTATACAGCTCTAGTTTCTTGTTTAGTTAAAATGAATATCCTTCAGTAAAGTTAATGGTTGTTTGTGGAATATGTATACCACAGAATATTATCTAGTCATTTAAAAGAATAAATAAGAGTTATACCATCTGACTTAGAGGTATATCCCTGTGTTTTATTATTAAGTGAAAAAATAAATTATCTATATATGAAATATGACAGTATGTATAAGATGTTGAAGATATACAAGGTTTGTTAGGTTACATGATCATGGAAAAAGTTTTAACAAAATAAACAGCAGATTGGTCACACTGCTGAGGTGAAAAGGGAGGGTAAAGAGGAAATTTAGGCTTCCTGAATTTTTTAAAAGACGTGACTACAGTTTTTTAAAAAACATATGACCCTGGGCTTTCCTGGTGGAGCAGTGGTCGAGAGTCCGCCTGCCGATGCAGGGGATGAAAAAAAAAAAAATATGACCCTATCATGTAAAGTTGTTTGTGTTGGTAAATATATATAAATATGCATGGAAATGCATAAAATAATGGCGAGCAAAAACATTAATGGTGTTTAATTTAGGATGGTTAGTTTCAAGAAGAAGGGAAGAGGAAGAAGAAAAGAAACAAGAGGCAGAGAGAGAGAGAGAGAGAGAGAGAGAGAGAGAGGAGGGACCAGAGAAAAAGAGAATGGAAAAGAAGAAAAAAAGAAAATATGAATTTAAAAATCAATTAAATTTAAATTCTCCCTTTCCAAAAAGCAGAACAGATTGGATGAGAGGGAGACAGAACCCTCAAGTGAAAAGGTTCCCCCATCCTCTGATGTGGGTAAGAATTATGACAATAATCGTACAGTTGCTGAATACTCCAACAGAGATATACACATAAACTTACTATAAGTAGTGTTGATTTAATCAGTTTTAAAATGCAGGAAGTAAATGAGACACTGTATCAATTACATCTTCTCATTATGACCTCCACAGGCAGTGGTGAGAATTTTAGGCACACCTCCTCTACAAAAACTAAACTTAATGATAAATGTGAGGTGTGGTTCTAAGACTTCTGTGTCCATAAAAACTACCTGGGAAGATCACTAAAATGCACATTCCAGGGTCCCACCCCAGAAACTCTAATTCAGCAGGTTGAGACCAATAATCCACATTTAACAAGCACCCCAGGCAAATAAGGCAGGTGTTGACAGATCACACTGAAAAACAGTGAATTTAAGGATGTCTGATCTCTTTACAAACTGATTAACCAAAGAATTTGAGGAGTGTGGTACACTAGAGAGAACAAAGAATTTTGAAGTCAGAAGATCTAGATTACAGATCTAGCTCTGACCTAATCCCCTCTCACTCCCCTCACTAGCCTCTCCTCTTCAGCAGCAGTGGCCTCCTAGTTACCCCTCTCATGACTGCCAAGAATGCTCTGCCTCTAAACTTCCAATGGTTCAGTCCCTCATAGCCTTCAGGTCCTCACTTAGGTGTCACTTCTCAGTGACACCCTGAAGAGAATCTCAACTCCCATCTCACTTTCTAAGTCCCCTTTCTGCTTCAGTTTCCTCCCTAACACTTCTCACTACCTAAAATATAACATATTTTACTCCGTTTTTCCTTTGCTTATTGTTTGATTCCCATAAGGACAGGAATGTTTGTTAGTTTTCTTCATTGCAGCCTCTGAAGCACCTAGAATGGTGCCTGGATAGAGTTCAAGGAGCTCTCACTTGGCCAAGATAAAACAAATAAAGCTTGAGAGATTCAGTGATAGGAGGCAGATACAGGCAGGAAGTGGAAAGCTTGTTACTACACAGACCGCTGAGCTCCCCCAGGGATTCTGATTCAGGAGGCTTGGAATAGGGTCTGAGACCCTGAATTTCTCACAGGTACCCAGGTGATACTGATGCAGCTTGGCGAACTGTCAAGTGCCTCTGCTTGTTCTTTAGTGAAAGTCAACCTAGTCTACTACATGACAAGAGCTCTAGGCTAGAAAGGGAAAGCTCTGTTATACCTACAATCATTTGTGGGAAGAGAAAATTTGTTCCCCTAATCTCTATGTACCTAAGCTATCTACCCAAATAAATAAAATCATTCGACAACAGGGATATTTTTACATAACAATATATCTTGGATATTTACTGCAACCTAATTTTTAGTAAAAACATGATGTTTAGTTTGTTTCTAATTTTTTACTCTTATACATAATGTTTCAGGTGATGTTTTTACTATCTGCATTTGTTTAGTTATTTCTTTCTAACAAATTCCTAGAAGGGAAATTTCTGAGTCAGAGTTTAGACCAGTGCTGTCCATAAGAACTTTCTATGAAGGAAATGTTCCATATCATCACAGTCCAATACAGTAGGCACCAGCCACATGCAACTATTGAGTACTTGAAATGTGAATAGTGCAACTGAGAAACAGAATCTTTAGTTTTATATAATGTTAATTAATTTAAATTTAAATAGCCACACATTGCAAGGGACTACCATATTGGACAGGGTAGGTACAGACATTTATTTTTATTTTTTTTTAACAGCTTCAGTCAAGGCTTTTTTTTTTTTTTTAAGTCTTTAATGAATTTGTTACAATATTGCTTCTGTTTCATGTTTTGGTTTTTTGGCCACAAGGCATGTGGGATTTTAGCTCCCCAACCAGCGATCAAACTTGTACCCCCTGCATTGGAAGGGGAAGTCTTAACCACTGGACTGCCAGGGAAATCCCAGTACAGACATTTAAAATCTTGATACATGATGCCAAATTGCTCTCCAAAAAAGCTGTAATATTTCCCTTCATTTTATAGTGTATAACAATAACAGTCTCTTTACCCATTGCCAATGTTAGATATTATTGATCTAAATCTTTATAATCTGAAAGTCGAAATACATCTGTGGGGTTTTTATGTGCATTTCTTTATTAATAATGTTGAACAGTGTGCTTTTTTCTGTCATCATACTCATTCAAATGCAAATATTTTCACCCATGTTAATTAATTGACAAGTTGGAAATTATCTGGCTTCCAGATTTGTTTTGTTGGGTCCATATGTTTTCTTTAAAATTTATTACCAACATTAAATTCATACAAAAATATGAATTTCCAGTTCCACTTGAAAAATCAAATGATCTGGTAACAGTGACACACAGGGCAAAAATCAGTGCAGTCTTACAAATCATGCCACCTTCAGACTTTCTTGCCCACCAGGACTTATCATCCCCTATTATTTTACAGGTGTCCTGCTTCACTCAGATTACCTGCTCGGCCTCTAAAAGCACCTGAGTTTACAATTCCTGCTCTGAATTAAATTCTGAGAGGTTAAAAGGCAAACGGCAGCTAATGATAATAGCTAACTTTCATTTCATACTTAGCACGCAAAAGTGATGTTATGATACCTCTGGATTATCTTATAACTAATATTTAACTAGCAAAAGAATTACTTTTCTAGTGGTTGTTGACATTTACTACTCCTTAGAGCAGTGGTTCAGCATCAGAAGGGCTGTTAAAAGACAGAACAGGCCCCACCCTCAGGGTTTGGATTGGGCCCCAAGAATTTTCATCTAACCCCAAGCTCCCAGTGCAGCTCCACATTGAGATGAGGCTTTCTCAAAGATGTGGACACTCCTGGAAGTGTAGTGATAATGTGTAATTATGACAACACTGTATGAATTTGTGCATCCTTTTTTTTCTAAAACATGTCCACATTTATTATTTCATTTTATCTTACAACAATTCTGTGCAGAAGGTTGATAATTAGAGCAGTACTTTAATTGTTAATCCCATTTTACAGAAGAAAAGAAAGGCACAAAGTTAAGAATCTCCTCTAAACACAGAAGAAGTTAAAAGGGCCATAACAAGTATGTTTCCTAATTCCTAACCTTGGTAATATAGGCAAACAGTAATCCAGCATACAACCAGAGCTTGCTTTTTATTTTTACCTTAAAAATAGAACCATGCCCAGGAACAGAGAAGACCATACAAGATATGGTTCACAGCAACAAACATTTATCCAGTGCTGATTATGTGTTAATCTATGCTAATTGTGCCTATAGCTTCCACTGTAGGGACTGTTGAAGACACTCATAAAGCATAGCGATAAATTAAAAATAGAATCTGAAACCACAACCTTGCAAAGAGAGTGAATTCTCTATGTCATAGGACAAAAGCAAAGGCACTGAAGGGGTGGGTGGTGGAGATAAATACAGAGCTGGGTAGAAGAGAGGCGTCCCTGTGGGAGCTTCACATCTGGACTTGGAGGAGTTGCTATCACCAGTCAGTCAAGAATGGGAGGGAAGGAAGAGTACACAATAGGAAGCCCTCCTGGGGCTCAGGAGCACAAAGAGCTGCTGTTATCCACATTGGGTGTGTGTTTGCCAGAAATATCAGGGCTGCTGGAACTCCAGAACTTACAAGAGCATGCTTTTGTGTAGTCTAAATTACCTTGACTGTATAAGAACTCAAGTTAGAGAATATAACTTCATTATCCATTGGTAGCCAAAAGATAACATGATTAGCGATCATGAAACTTTCTCTGATTTTTTTCCCCCCAAGTTTTAGGAAGCATTCCTAGCAAAAATCCACTAAATTGTATCATAATAATGCTAATTATAAATCAGCCCTTCAAGGGAAAAAAGAGAAGATTGCATTTTTGCTTAAACAGAATTGATATATAACGTTATTTATTAATTTTAACAGCTATATTTTTAAGATTAAAAATAATAATAATGAATAAAAACTACCATCGGCTGAGAATACAAGAAAACTACAACTAATCTGAAAGAACATATTGGAAAATTTGGTTCACTTATTAGTGTTGTAACTGACCTGTCCTATTTGTCTGTCTTATAGTCTAGTTCAAAATGACTGAGGTGATGAAATTTCCACCACTCCAAGTAGAAAACTGTAGCAATACTGCTGAGAAAACTAACTCTCAGTTTACACAAGACCAAAGAAATACAAATCAAAACAAAGGGATACAATTTTACACTGATCAAATTAGTCACAATAATATAAATGTTTAAAATTACATAAATAAAATTACATAAGCACACGCATTGTTGTTGTGTATAATTTATGTAATCCTCCTGGAAAGTAATTTTGAAATTACAAAAATTTCCTAATTAAAAACAGAGCTAACATTTACATGTGTTTTCATGCATTACTGCTTTTTATCTTAACCTTGTAGAGAGCTATTACTATACCCACTTTACAGATTAGAAACCTCTAAGAAAATTAAGTTACTTGCCCAATACTACCCATAAGTGATGGAGCTATGTTTGGACACTGAACCTTTAATTTTAGAGCTCACCTATACTGCCTCTCTAGGGAAATAATTCGAAGTTCATTTTTTTTTTTAATTTATAGAAGAAGAATAAGAAAGTCTCATTCATGTGGGTGGCCATTATATTTTTTTTAAAAACTGGAAAATCATAAAATAGAGAAGGAGTTAAGTAAATCATGATACAATAAACTAATTGCAAACAATAGAAAGTAAATTATGGAAAAATGTTTATAAAAAAATCAAAGTAAAAATGTGCCTGCAATATGGTAAGACATCTGTAAAAATACATATTCATATGGTAAGGGTGGGAAGGAAGATGCAAAAAACAAAAACTATTCCATTTTAGAAGAACTTCATTACTAGTACTAGTACTTAATTTTCTTTTGTTTTTGTTAGTTTTGTCAATCAAGATTTCTCTAAGCATCCTTACAAATCTACCATTCTAGTTCATATTTCTTATCACCCCAATCAAACAATTCCTAAAACTCCATTATAATTTATTTATATTACTGACATTCAAACTAATTACATAATATTCTTTATTATTGACTCAGAATCTTCAGAGTATGAGATCTCCTTCTTTAACATGAATGATTTTTGTAACCACCACTTAGGGTGTAAGTTTGAAATCCCTTAACTGAGATCATATATAGTGATTAAAATCACCTAATTGTTTTTACTTTCATAACCTTGAAATCACTCCTCAGCTCTCAGCACCCATCCAGGAATCATTAGTTTCAGGTGTTTTAGAGATTAGAAAAGTTTCCTGCTAAGAACATGATCTCTAAGTGAATACTTATAAAGTAACTAAAATAGCTTAGCTATAAGGATTATTCATTTTCTAAATACTTGTAGAATCACTAATTAAATTATGTAAAGTTCCTTTGAAGTAGGTCAATGAACTTTATTTCCACATTACCAAAAAGAAAAGTAAGAGTTTGGTAAGAATAATTTCCCTAAAAATGGCACCGTGAGCTGTGAAGAAAATTCACTCTCCTTAGCCATACAAGGTGATGCACAGAGGGCCATTCAGGGTTTGGCCTCTATCAGTAACATAAACAGACATTTTGTGGGAAAGTAAAGTAGCTGTTCTCCAATGATATCAATCTCATAAGAGCAGAAATGTTGTTTAAACATCTCTGACTTCCTCTTTATGAATCTACCATTTAGGATTTTTTTTTTTTTTTGTCACTCCACTGTCTAATACCCACAGATCCAACTGGTTTATCCTTAGCCAATCTTAGGACACCTACAGAACTACCATTTTACCAAAAATCACAGAATTTTGGAGTCGGAAGGACACTCAGAAGCCACATGGTTCAATTCCTTTATTTAACTGGGGTAGGAAACAAAAGCATTTCTTAGAAAGTTACTTCATTTAGCTAGCTTATGGCAAATTCAGGCCTGGAACTAAGAGATGTGACCAAATGTCTTAAACTTGGCCTTCGTATTTCTCCCATACCATTGAAATTTTTATATTATCTCATGTCAATGGGAGTATTCATATATCCTTTCAATGTCTTCAGATGTGCACTGCACTGGATAGAATAAACTACAGTTCTCATTCTCTACTTCCTAAAGAGCTCCAAAATGGAAGAAAAATCCAACAAAGGTTAAAAAAAACCAAGTGTAGAGAAACTGGTGATGGAGGGAGGGGGGGATAACAGTTTAATAGTTCTGCTTTGCACTGAATACTTGTTCTAAGATTTTTAAGCACTCTGATAAGTGCCTTAGGCTAAATAAAAGGATCTAATATCATCAGGAGTGGATATCAAATTAAGAGCCATCACCACTGAGACACAGTTCAGTCTTACATATTCAGTTCTCTTCATCCTCTATTTCCACAATGTAATTCCATTCTAATAGAAGGCTTATGGAAGGATATACAATTGAGGAGAGTGGTTGCCTCTGGGGAGGAGGACTAGGGCATTGGGAGTACGGGTCTCTGAGACAGAGGGCGTACTTTACACTGCTGTTTGCAATTTCTACCCTATGCATATAACTTTCCGATATTCATTAATTAAACCTTGCCCTTTAAACACGTGCCTACATGCACGTAATTCTAGTACTATTTTTAATAAAACAATTTAAATTTTTTCTCCATTTTAAGTTTTCAGTATTGCAATTTGTAAAACTACATAGAAATATTCTGAAAGAAAAGGAAGCAACACAGTCACAAAACTCAGAGAATTCCAGGATTTAAAGTTTTTTTTTTTTTTTTTTTTTTTAATGTTCAGAGGAAAGAGAGGTTTCTAAGGGCGGCATTTAATTCAAAAACCTTTTTCGGACAAGCTCTTCCCCATATTTAAATGGCTAGATTTTAACATGAGACTTAAGCGGGTTTTCCCACCTCAAGGGCGAGGTGGAGAGGGGACTCTTAAGGGGTGAAAAACAGAAATTAAAATGTGGTTTCTATCTTTTCAACAGGAGACAGAAGGCCGCGGTGGGGATAAGGACCTTGAAACAGTCACGTTCCTTGAGGAAAGGAGAGGATCGAGGAGTTTCTCCGGGATCCGGGCTCCGTCGCCTCTGCGGGAGGCAGCAGCTGTCCCCAAGCAGATGAATCGGGTTCTGGACCCGACTTGGGCTCCGTTTAACTGAGAAGCCCCGCGAACTGCATCTGTATCTATCGCTTCTTTTCACGGAGCTCGGAAGAGGGACTGAGGGAATTGATTAACAAACCGCCTCTTCATCACCCTCCCCGGCCAGGGCACACACCGCACCTCGCTGTCTATTCGTGTCAGGGTCAGCTGTCAACACAACCCTTTGTGTCTCATTCAGCACAAGAGTGGTCGTCCTCACTCACTCACGAAAAAGGGAAATGATGGCCGGAAGACACGCGCGAGCGCTCGTGACCAAGTGACATTTGGTGTGGAGCAAAGCAGCCCAGGGACCCTGAGCAAACGCCCAGCCACCGCTGGACGCTCTCAACTTTGCCCCTCTGAGCTCTCTCCATCCTCCCGCGTCACCTCCGCGCCTCCCTACCCACCGTTCCCCCGCCCGGGCCACCCCCCTCAGCAGCCCTCGGGCTGGGGAAGCCGGTCCCGGGCGCTCCCCGCCGCGCCGCTGCCTCCCTCAGCCCCCTCTCGGGCTCCCTCGCTCCCGCCACAAAGACGGCGCCGAGAGCCGGGGTGACAGGCCTTTGGCCTCCGGGCGCGGACCGCACGGGCTGGGTCTCCTCAGGCGGCTGACGCGAGGGTTCGGGTCCGGGGCTGGCACGGGCGCCCGCCCTCGCCGCACAAACGCACCGGTGCTCACACCCCCGCTCCGCCTTCCGATCCCTCCAGAAAAAGTCAGCCGCTGCGCCTCCCCGCGCAGGCAGGGTGTCCACAGCCCGCCAAAGGGCAGCCCCTGCCGGGCAGAGGCGTGCACTCGCGCCCGGCGGGCGACCTCTCACCTCCCCGCCTCCCCGCGCCCAGAGTCCCCGCAGCCGCTCACCTGGCCCTGGCAGCGCGCGAGGGCAGAGGACCGGGGGTGGCCCTCGCCTCGGCGGGGCTCGTCTCCCCACCCCCAGTCCGGGTCGCAGCGCCGCGCTCCGCTCGCTCCGCCGCCCTCCTCCGAGGTGCTAGCGCCGCCGGTGGTTGGCGTCTCTCTGGCAGGCAAGCTGGCCGCGCGCTCAGTTCCCCGGGGCGGAGCGAGGCGGCGGCCGCCGCGGCCGGAGGCGGATTCCTCAG
>NW_020174563.1:4307150-4343957 GCF_003031525.2 Neophocaena asiaeorientalis asiaeorientalis
TCAGGGCTCCGTGGCCCTCCGGGAGTGGAGTGGGCGCACGGTTCCCTGCTCACCCTCCGGGAACGCCCCCACCCCGTGTGGAGCCCGCAGCCCAGTGTGCTCGCGGCTCCATTTCCAAACTCCGCGGCACCAGTGATGCGTGTGGCCACTGAAGGGCGTGGAGGGCGCGGGTGTGTGGAGGGGGTCTTCTGGGAAGGAGGCCTGCCCCCCGGGGCGGCTGACGCGCGCAGCCAAGAAGAAAAATGATTTTCTCGCCGACTCCACCTTCATTCACAGAGTGCTCTCGCCTTATTGCGCGATTGCTTTCTCTGTCCTCTGGACGGCGGCGAAAGGGCCCTAAGCGTGAACTCGGTCTGGGCGATGGTGGGTCAAAACCCCTTGGCCTTTTGCATGAAGGGGAGTGGGGGGGGGCGGGGGCAGGATGGGGACAAAACCAAACCGACCCGGGAGCTCCGGCCAGAACCGCCTGGGCGCCTCCTGAACGAGCACGCCCTCCGGCCCTCCGGCCCGCCGACCCCGGCCGGGCGCTCACGGAGGCTGCCTGCTCGCGGTGGCTTGCCCCGAGCCTGCCGGGACGAGAAGGCTCTTTCGCCCGCAGGGCAGCCACTAACCGCGGGCCCAGGGCCTTGACGGGCGCGGCGGGAGCAAACGTTCTCCAGAGATGCTGAGGCCCGGTAGTGACAGATGTGTCTCCACTTTTCACAGCTGGTGGGTTTTGTTACTAGAGCTGTAGCTCCATTTTTTTTTAAACTGTCGTTGTTGCCAGAGATGGGCGACTAGACTCCTTTACTGATGGCCCACACCCTGGAAGAAGCAGGTCCATGCTGGATGTGGTGGAAGAGTCTAGGTTAAGAAAAGTTGATCAATTTGTAGTGCCTTTGGGGCCCGTATAGACCCTGGTCAGCTGGTTCCTGGCAGTGGGGATGCTACAGCCGTGCCCGGCCCCGAGCAGGTTGGTTAGCAGTCTGTTGTTTCGGTATCATTGTCAATTATCGTTTAGAGACATTAAAGTGGATCTCATATGATCCCTAAGTCAGTGGGGTTTGTTTGCTTGTGTTGCTCTTTTTTTTTTTAAGAACCGAAATGCATTTTTTTCCTCCCTGTTTCTCTTTTGGTCAATACAGACGGAATTGACTCTGACTGGAAGTCCGGAATCACCAGAAGATAACTCAAGGCATAGTTCAGTTGTGACTTGCAAAAAGTAAGCGATTTGTTTGTGATCTGGATTGTCTTCTCTCCCTCCTCCACGGGGAACACATGCCCAACTGCCATCTTTTCTTTTAATCGTTTTGTTCCTTATGGGGATAAGGAGCAGAAATGTTTTTTGCTTTGTTTTACAATTGAATCCCTATTGTCCAGTCTTTTAAAACACATAGGAACACTTTTATGTGCCACGAGGGCAGGAACCATGTCTTTCTCAGTCATGGCTGTATTGCCACAGTCCTGGCTCTTGCACACAATAGAGGCTTACTGAATGAGATCAATGTGGTTTTTAAATAACTACAACACAGAAAGGTGCAGCTGATTAAGAGTATAGCTCAGGTATCCAAAAGGAATCAAATGTCAAACTCAACTGGAAAACCAGTCATACATGTGGAAAAGATAGTAAGTAGAAACTTGAGATTTCAAGTTCACCTCCATGAATAAAAACTAAGTTCATGAGAGGTTAAAGCGGGTGAGAATCTTTTGAAAAACCCAGTCTGCCACACGGTCTGTAGAGTTGAGGGGAACACCTTCCATTTTAAAGAAAAGGGAACTGGGAACAATGAGCAACCTTTACATAAAACCACAGTGCAGTTTTCTGTTAGTTTAGTTCAAGGACCATTCATTGAGCGCCAAACAAACTAGACTCTGAAGATGTGAAGGTAAATTTGGCACAGTTGCTCAAGGACCTTAGACTAATATTACAGAACTCTGGTATTCATTCAACAAATATTTATTGAGCACCTACTGTGAGCCAGATGGCGAAGTGAGAACTGGTGATTCATCAGTAAACAAAACAAGTCCCTAACAAGGTTAAAAGTTAGTGATGGGGCTTCCCTGGTGGCGCAGTGGTTGAGAGTCCGCCTGCCGGTGCAGGGCACATGGGTTCGTGCCCCGGTCTGGGAAGATCCCACATGCCGCGGAGCGACTGGGCCCGTGAGCCATGGCCGCTGAGCCTGCGCGTCCGGAGCCTGTGCTCCACAACGGGAGAGGCCACAACAGTGAGAGGCCCGCGTACCGCAAAAAAAAAAAAAGTTAGTGATGGTTATCTATCTATATTCTGGTGTTTGAAAACGTTTCAGTGTCTCCTTCATTAGATAACAAACTCCCTTGCCTTGAATTTATTTGTGTATATGTCTTGTCTCCTTTTTGACGTTTATGTATCCCTCATCATGCCCAATAGACTTCTGTGATTATAAAATGTGACAGAATTAAGTGTAAACACTTCGGAGTTAGGCCCCATAGTTTTGAATCCTGGCTCCAAGACTTACCTATTATATAACCTTGACCAAGTTACTGGGCTCCATCTCAGTGTCCCCATTTGTAGAGTAGCATCATGATAGCACATACCTCAGGCAGTAACTGTGCGGATTGAGACAATGCATAGGGCCTAGCAGACTATAAAATATTAACTGCTATCATCTGCAAATCCCTCGTCTTCTCCATAACAATGATTCCCAAATGCTTCTCACAGATACACTGCATTAGAACCATGTTCAGTGAAAAATATGACTCAGAGCAGTCAGGGTCCATATAAATGATGGAATCCTTCTGAGTGATTATTGGGAAGATCCTCCGTCTCAGTGATGGGGGAAGTTCTATGATTACATCCTGGTTCTGCTCTCAAGAATGAATACCCTTTTGCATTAATTTCTGTGACCCTTGGCTCAACACTCTGGAAGTCTCTTCCTTGTTCATTTTCCTCTATGGCCACATCTGAAGTGGTTATTGGGAGACTTCACAGTTTTCACAGCCCTCCTTGGAGACTTCACAGTTTTCACAGCCCATTTCCTGTTGGTTCAACTTCGGGGTCCTGAGAGTTCATTTACAGTTAGTTTTTTTTTAATTGGGTTTGTGATTCGGCCATATAATTCCCTCATACACTTAGTAGACTTCATATTTATTTGCTTCCATTGAGTTCTGTGTGCCAATAGTCCCATGTAAAGTTCTTTCCTGGGCATAGTTTCAAATAATTAATTTCTTTGCTTCCTCACCCTGTTCCTTTCTCTCTCAGCTTAAGGTTTGAGACTTGGTGGCTCAGCATCCTGTGTACCATCATAACCATTATCTTCTATGAGGAAGGGAAATACTATTTTCCTACTCAAAGCCAATTCACTGGTTTCACTACTGAATACCAACCTCCACCCTGCCACCATGATCCTCAGAGCGTAAGACTCACTATGGGGACTTGAACAGTGGTCTCTCCAATTCCAGATGGGATGTCAGTTATCGATGCTGAATGATCTAGATCTCCACTTATAAATATGAGCAGATAAAAAATATCACTAATCCTAAAGAGAAGATCCACCATTTGAAAGAAGAGGACCAAATCAGAGCAGCTATCACTCACTAAAATGGAATTAATGCAGGAAATAGGAGAAAACTTTTTTTAAAAATCCTGTTCATGTTCTTAACTGAAATTTAAAGAGCGACAAGGGCAGGTCGTGAAAATGGAGCATCTGAGAACCAGAATGTCCTTGGATGTTAAAAAATAGATGAATATTTAAGTTGAAAAGATTATAGAAGTTAACAGAAAAATAGATGCTGCTGAAAACTGATTTAGTGAATTATAAGACCATATCAAAGACTCCTTCCAGAGTGCAGCACTAAAAGATAAAGAAATAGAAATTGTGAAAGAAAATATTTTAGAGATATTAAAAATAGACCCAGGAGATCTAATATTTATATGTTGGAAATTTTAAAAGCAAAAATGGAATATTATATATTATAGTACTTATTTTGTAGTATACCAATACCTATTCATATTCGTATACTACAAAATACAAATAGGTATTTGTAGACTATAAAACATTAAAAGAAATTAAAGGAGACCTAAATAAATGGAAACACATTCTGTGTTGTTGGAGTTAAAGAGTTAATATTGGTATGGTGGTAGTACTCCCCATACTGATCTACGGATTCAGCACAATCCCTATCAAAATTCCAAAACTGCTTTTTTCTTTCTTGAAGAAATTGACAAGCCGCCCCTATAATTCATACGGAAATGCAAGGGATTCAGGTAGCCAAAACAATCTTTTTTTAAAGATAAAAAAATTCAGACTACACTTCCCAATTTCAAACTTTACTACAAAGCTATAGTAATCAAGATAGTGTGGTACTGGCATAAGGATAGACATATAGATCAAAGGAATAGAATTAAGAGTCCAGAAATAAGCCCATGCATCTATGGTCAACTGATTTTCAGCAAGGGTGTCAAAATAATGCAATGGCAAAAGAATAGTCTTTTCAACAAACAGTGCTGGGACAACTGGATATCCACATGCAAAAGAATGAATTTGGACATCTGCCTTACAGCAGATACAAAAATTAACTTAAAATGGATCTTAGATCTAAATGTAAGAGCTGAAACAATAAAACTTTTCATAGAATTCTTTGACATTAGGACAGGTAATGGTTTCTTAACATGACACCAAAAGCACAAGCAACAAAGGAAAAACTAGATAAATTGATTCATAAAATTAAAAACTGTCTTATGTGCATCAAAGGACAGTATCAAGAAAGTGAAAAGATAACCCACAGTATGGGAGAAAATATTTGCAAATCACATATCTGATAAGGACCTATTATCTATAATATATAAAGAACTCTTACAATTCAACAATAAAAAGACAAATAATCCAAATGAAAAATAGTCAAAGGATTTGAATAGACATTTCTCCAGAGAAGATATACACATGGCCAATAATCACACAAAAAGGTGTGTAACATAATTAGCTACTAGGGAAATATAAATCAAAACCACAATGACAAAAAAAAAAACAACCCCACAATGATATACCACTTTATACCCACTAGGATGGCTATTATTTTTTTTTAAAAAAGTAATAGGAGACATACAATGGAATACTATTTAGCTTTAAAAAGGAAGAAAATTCTGACACATACAACGTGCATGAACCTGAAGACATTATGCTAATTGTAGTAAACCAGTCACAAAAGGACAAATACTGTATGATTCCACGTATGTGAGATACCTAGAGTAGTCAAATTCCTAGAGACAGAAAGTAGAATGAACAGTGGTTCGTTTGGGGATGAGGAGCCTGAAGAGGGCAGGAGGTGATGGGGAGTTATTGTTTAATGGGTACGGTTAGGGTTAGGGTTAAGGTTAAAGTTTCAGTTTGGGAAGATGAAAAAAGTTCTAGAGATGGATGGTGGTGATGAATGCACAAAAATGTGAATATACTTAATTCCACTAAACTGTACCCTTAAAAATTGTTGAAATGGTAAATATCATGTTATGTATAGTTAACCATAATAATAAAAAAAGAGACTGTAAAAAAATTTTAAGCTGTAATAACAAATGTTAGCAAAGCTATAATAACAAACGGAGCACTTATACATTGCTGATAGGAATGTAAAACAGTGTAGCACTGTGGAAAACAGTTTGGCATTTCATCAAAACAGAGTTATAATATGATCCAATAATTCCACTCCTAGATATATGCCCCAGAGAATTTAAAACATATATTCACACAAAAGCTCATACATGAATGTTCATAGCAGCATTATCCATAGCAGCCAAAAAGTAGACACAATGCAAATGTCCATCAACCAATGAATGGATAATTCAAGTGTGGTCTATCCATACAATGGAATATTATTCAGTATTTTTAAAAAAATGAAGTACCGATACATGCTCCAAAATGGATGAACCTTCAAAACATGCTAAGTAAAATAAGCCAGACATTAAAGGTCACACATTATATGATTCCATTTATATGAGATATCTAGAATAGGCAAATCCACAGAGATAGGAGGTAGATTAGTGGTTATCTAGGCTAACGTTTGGAGGGAAATGGAGAGTAAGTGCTAATGGGTACAGGTTTCTTTTTTGGGTGATGAAAATACTCTAAGACTGATTGTGGTGATGGTTGCACAACTCTGTGAATATACTCAAAACCACTGGATAGTACACTTTAAAAGGGTAAATTTTACTGTATGAAATTATATCTCAGTTTTTAAAATGGAATGCATAAAGGAGAAACAGTATTAATACAAATAATAGAAGAAAAATATCCTGAGATAAATATAAATTTGTGTATTCAGTTTGAAAGGGCAAGATTATTTCAAAAAGAACCATATTTACACATATCCTTGTGAAGTTTCTAATTTTGAATATAAAGAATAAAATTCTAGGGAGTTCCCTGGCAGTCCAGTGGTTAGAACTCTGCACTTTCTCTGCCGTGGGCCCAGGTTCAATCCCTGGTGGGGGAACTAAGATCCTGCAAGCCATGTGGTGCAGCCAAAAAATAAGGATAAAATTCTATGGTATTTCAGACCTCCCATTAAAGGGTATATATAAAGAAAAATAATCAGGTCATCATCTGAGATCTCTACATTACATGAAGAAATATTTATGGGACTATGTTCTGAATGAAAACTATATCAATTTGAATTCAAAAACTATAGCACAGTTGCCTCCCAAGCAACTCTTCTCCCACTGGGCAGCAGTTTAATGAACATTACAATTTCCTTCCCCTCACCCCACCCTAGTGATTGGATCAGGGATAGACAATAATATAGGTCTGAACCAATGAATACATGGCATTTCCTTGCCACTGAGTTTGGTTAGTGTTACTCTCATTAAAGTGAAGGGCAATGCTTTATTCAATGATTAAGGAAAAACAATTCTCCCTTCTTAGCTGTGTATCCTGAATTGCTACAACCATCCTGATACAATGAGGGAAGCTAACACAAGGAAGAGAGCAGATTTAAGAAAATCAAAAATCGAGTTGGAGCCCTCAACAAGCTGTGTTTGCAACTTGCCTCTGAACTCTGTTAAATGAGACAAAATGCCATTTTTTTTAAAATTAAGTTTCTTTGTGATGCCTTTGATGTTGCTTGCAATTAAATAAAGACTCAGTAAAAGGGAAGATAGGGTATACAAAAAATACCAGAGAGTAAAAACCCAGAGAAATATAATTATTGATGTTTTTATAAAATCTAATGTAAATATTAAGACAGGGTAATTACATAGGAAAGCAAAAATTAAAATAGCAAAAATAATGTAGAATTTAAATTCCAGTTTATTTCATAAAATGTAGGAGGTATGGGTTCCTGGAGAGAGGATTATAACTGTTAAAAGTCTTATCGTGTTTGGGGAAGAGAACAGGGCATAAAGAATAATCACTTTTTTTCTTGATATTTATACACATATTCAATTTTTTTAAATTTAAAGGTAATGGCCACAATTGAAAGTTGTAGAACTTTCAAATAATTTGAGGGAAAAAACATACAAAGAAAACTTCACCAGAACCACAACAGTCAGGAAAAGAGGCGAAAACAATAAAGAATAATAAAGAGAAAACAAGATGTATGAATACATTCTTAGCATTAATAACAATAAACTCAGTGAGCTAAATTTCCCTATTAAAAGACAAAAATCTCTGAGTGAAAACAAAAGAAAATTTAACTGTATTCTCCTTATGAATTGTACCTGAAATAAAATGACACAGAAAGATTGAAAATAAATAGATGGACAATAAAGTTACAAGCAAAAGCAGGGAAAAAAGTAGCAATATAAAATCAAAGTGAAATTCATGATTAAAAAGTAAATAGAACAATAAAACCAATTGACTTTGAAGGATAGCAGACATTTACTGTACACTCACTACATGTCAAGCACTCAGCTGAGGATTTTCTATAGTAATCCTTACGACACTACACAGTGACTGTGGTTAACACTTCCATTTTGCAGATGAGGAACTAGGCTTTAGAGAGATTAGGTGTTTTCAGTGTCTGACACACAGTGATAGACATGGAACTCAAACCCTAATCTGCTAATTCCAAAGTGTAAATTTATAGCACCAAAACATTTAAATAAATAACTAGTGGAAATAAAGGAAGAATGTATTTTTTAAAATTTAACCCATTTCTCTAAGAAATGGACAGATCTCATAGACCAAAAATAAATAGAAAAGAGAGGATTTGGGGGATTTCCCTGGCCACCCAGTGGTTAAGACTCTGCGCTTCCACTGCATGGGGCACAGGTTCGATCTCCAATCAGGGAACTAAGATCCTGCATGCTGTGCAGTGTAGCCAAAAGTTAAAAAAAAAAAAAAAAAGAGAGAGAGGATTTGGATAATGCAAGAAAACACATATATAGTACATAGAGTTAAACCATGGCATATGCATCTTTTCTAAAGTCTAAGAATATATACAAATACTAAAATACTTTAAGCCACAAAGAAAATCTTATCAAATTCTGATGAATGGAAATCTAGGGCCTAGGCCATAGTTTTTGACCCTAAAATTGGAAAGCTATACATTAATTATAAAAGAGATAACTAATATAAAACTACTTGATAATTAAGAAATCTTTCTAAATAAAAATAAATCTAATATGCAATTACAGATTAGTTTAAAATTATGAAGAGTGAGAACACACACATTAAAAACCTAGGGGTGGGCTTCCCTGGTGGCACAGTGGTTGAGAGTCCACCTGCCATTGTAGGGGACACGGTTTCGTGCCCCAGTCCGGGAAGATCCCACATGCCGCGGAGTGGCTGGGCCCGTGAGCCATGGCCACTGAGCCTGCGCATCTGGAGCCTGTGCTCCACAACGGGAGAGGCCACAACAGTGAGAGGCCCGCATACCGCAAAAAAAACCCCTAGGGGTTCATGACATTAGATTTGGCAATAATTTCTTGGATGTGACACCAAAAACATAGGTAACAAAAGTAAAAATAGAAAAAAATGACTACATCAAAATTTAAAACTGTGCATCAAAGGACACAATCAACAGAGTAAAAAGGCAACCCACGGAATGAGGGAAAATACTTGCAAATCGTATATCTGATAAGGAGCTGATATACAGACTATATAAAGAGCTAATACAACTCAACAACAGCAACAAACCCAACCCAATCAAAAAATGGGCCAAGAATTTGAATAGATATTTCTCCAAAGACATATACATGTCCAACAAGCACATTAAAAGATGATCAACAGGAACCAATCATCAGAGGAGTGTAAATAAAAACCACAAAGAGATATCACCTTACACCCATTTAGGATGGCTACTGACAACAACAACAACAAACCAGAAAATAATTAGCATTGGCAAGGATGTAGAGCAATTGGAACCCTACTGCATTGCTGGTGGGAATATAAAATTGTGAAACCACTATGGAAAACAGTATAGCAAATCACAAAAAATTAAAAATAGAATTAGCATGGTATCCAACAATTCTACTTCTGGGTACATACGCAAAAGAATTGAAAGCAGAGTCTCAAAGAGATATTTATACACCCATCATTCATAGCAGCATTATTCACAATAGTCAAAAGGTGGAAGTAAAAAAAAAAAAAAAAGGTGGAAGTAACCCAAGTGTCCATCAACAAATGAATGGACAAACAAAATATGCTACATACATACAATAGACTATTATTTAGCCTTAAAAAGGAAGGAAATTCTGACACATGCTACAACATGGATGAACCTTGAGACTATTATGCTAACTGGCTTTTAAACTCTAGGATATGTTATCCTTTCCTCCTTACATGTTTGAATCTCTTTGTAGACACTTTTTATAGAAAGATCCTGATATCTGTGATTTCTTTGAAACCATATAGAACTAGTTGTTGGAATTTCTTACATTTCCTTCAATAGGTTTTCTGAGAAATCAGATACATGATTTGCAAGTATTTTCCCTAATTCTGTAGGTTGCCTTTTTACTCTGTTGATTGTGTCCTTTGATGCACAGAAGTTTTAAATTTTGATGTAGTCATTTTTTTCTATTTTTACTTTTGTTGCCTATGTTTTTGGTGTCATATCCAAGAAATTATTGCCAAATCTAATGTCATGAACCCCTGAGAAATTGGGTTTTTCTTTCTACCTTTTTGCTTATGTTTCTTTCTTCCTTTTCATTTATTTATTTATTACTTCCCAGTTTTTTTAATACACACACATGTTCCATGCTGATATTTTCTTATCATTGCTTGTCTTTGTTTGAAGTTACCTTTGTTTGCTGAAGAACAGTGCAGAGTGGAATAATTAGGAAAAGTTTTTTAAAAATTAATTGATTAATTTTTTTAAAAAGATAACATGAATTTGGACAGTCCCAGCTGTTTGGATTTTTTGTTGTTTTTAATACACTCTCACCAAATTTGATATGTCCTTTTCCCACAGGCATGTCTCCTTTTAGCTTTTGACCTTTAAGAAGATAGTGTTATGCACAGTGAAGCTTCTGTATCACAGGCTATTTTCCCTGTGATCTAGACATAAGTTCCTCCTCTCCTTGCATCTTCTGACAGTCTCCCTTGGCCTAGAGACTAGGTTGTTAATGACAAAAATGACATGTTTATGGAATATTAGCCATAAAAAAATGAAATAATGCCATTTGCAGCAACATTATCATACTAAATGAAGTCAGACAAAGACAAATACCATATGATTTCACTTATATGTGAAAACTAAAATATGATACAAAAGAACTTATTTACAAAACAGAAACAGACTCACAGACATAGAAAACAAACTTATGGTTACCAAACTTAAGGGAAAGAGGGGAGAGATAAATTAAGAATTTGGGATTAACAGATACACACTATGATATATAAAATAAATAAACAAGGGCCTACTGTAGAGCACAGGGAACTATATTCAATATCTTGTAAAAGAATCTGATAAAGAATAGATATATGTATATATCTGAATCACTGAACTGTATCACTGAATCACTGCTGTACACCTGAAACATTATAAATCACCTATATTTCAATTTTTTTAAAATGACATGCTTACATTACTTATTCAGCTCCACTTCCCTCAGATGTTCTGTGACATATAATTTGGTTTCTATAGGAACATTCTCAGCTTTTACTGAAGTCCAATCCACATTCTGTTAAAAGCATCTTGTAGCACTATAAAACTCTTAGAGGAAAACATAGGAAGAATACTCTTTGACATAAATCACAGCAAGATATTTTTTGATCCACCTCCTAGAGTAATGGAAATAAAAACAAAAATAAACAAATGGGACCTAATGAAACTTAAAAGCTTTTGCACAGCAAAGGAAACCATAAACAAGACGAAAAGGCAACCCTCAGAATAGGAGAAAATATTTGCAAATGAATCAACTGACAAAGGAATAATCTCCAAAATATATAAACAACTCATGCAGCTCAATATTAAAAAAACAAACAACCCAATCCAAAAATGGGCAGAAGACCTAAATAGACATTTCTCCAAAGAAGACATACAGATGGCCAAGAAGCACTTGAAAAACTGCTCAACATCACTAATTATTAGAGAAATGCAAATCAGAACTACAATGAGGTATCACCTCACACCATTTAGAATGGGCATCATCAGAAAATCTACAAACAACAAAGGCTGGAGAGGGTGTGGAGAAAAGGGAACCCTCTTGCACTGCTGGTGGGACTGTAAATTGATCCAGCCACTATGGAGAACAGTATGGAGGTTCCTTAAAGAACTAAAAATAGAATTACCATATGACCCAGCAATCCCACTAATGGGCATATACCAAGGGAAAGCTGTAATTCAAAAAGACACATGCACCCCAATGTTTATTGCAGCACTATTTACAATAGCCAGGTCATGGAAGCAACCTAAATGCCCAATGACAGACAAATGGATAAAGAAGATGTGGTACATATATACAATGGAATATTATTCAGCCATAAAAAGGAACAAAATTTGGTCATTTGTAGAGACGTGGATGGATCTAGAGACTGTCATACTGAGTGAAGTAAGTCAGAAAGAGAAAAACAAATATCGTATATTAACGCATATATGTGGAACCTAAAAAATGGTACAGATGAACTGGTTTGCAGGGCAGAAATTGAGACACAGATATAGAGAACAAACGTATGGACACCAAGGGGGGAAAGTGGCAGGGGGTGGGGCTTGTGGTGTGATGAATTGGGAGATTGGGATTGACATGTATACACTGATGTGTATAAAATGGATGACTAATAAGAAAATAAATAAATAAACATTTAATAAAAGCATCTTGTAAACAACAGGGTCTTACTATAGCACAGGGAACAATATTCAATGTCTTGTAATAACCTATAATGGAAAAGAATCTGAAAAAGGATATATATATATATCCGAATCACTTTGTTGTACCCTAGAAACTAAGACAACACTGTAAACCAACTATATTTGAATTAAAAAAAAAAATCTTGAACATGTTTTCAAGTCCCTGACCGTCTCACCCAGAGCATGAGGAGGCTCCTATTGAACCCTTAAGCACCCTCTTTCTCATGGCCCCCAGCTTTAACAGCATTTGGCAAGCACATTTCATAATGTGTGGCTTGGGATCGTGACTGTGATGTTTAGTTTATGTGTCAACCTAGCTAGGCTAGAGTACCCAGTTACTTAATCAAACACTAAGTGTTGCTGTGAAGGTATTTTGCAGATGTAGTTAACATCTACAGTCAATTTACTTTAAGTTAAGGAGATTACTCTTGATAATAAGGATGGGCCTCATCAAATCAGTTGAAAGGCCCTAAGAGCAAAACTGAGGTTTACCTAAAGAAGAAATCCTGCCTCAAAATGGCAGCATTAACTCCTCCCTGAGAGTTTTCAGCTTGCTGGTCTACCCTATAGATTTCAGACTTGCTGGCTCCCACAATCACATAAATTAATTTCTTGAAATATGTATGTCTGTGTTGAAAGTACCTTTCTCAATTTTGCATCCTGTATTTTCACTCTCTTTATGGTGTCTTTTGATGAGCAGAAGTTCTTAATTTGAACTTGTGTTTATCAATCTTTTACTTCTCATAGTTTAAATCTTTCCCTATTCCAGTCTTAAAGACATTTCCCTACATTTTAGAAAAAAATTTTAAGCTTTTCCTTTCACATTTAATTTCTTACTCCAGATAAAATTAAATTCTTTACAAATATGAAGTAAGACTCCAATTTTATTTTTTCCATATGGATAACCAATAATCTCAGCACCATTTATTGAATAGTGTTTTCCTCCACTGATCTGAATTTCCTACATTGCTTATCACACTTCCATATATGTGACAATATTTTCCCTGTGTTTTCTACTATCCTGTCATTTTAAACCTAACATTCTACCATTGACTTCTCATGTGCTCACACACTATTTAAATCCTTTAGATCTGTCTCATATCATCAATTAACAAAGACTTGCCATCCTCTAATTGCCGTATCCAATAGCCTTCTCTTAGTTCCCATTCTTTTCAACTTCAAGGCAGTACTTAAAACATTTCACTATTTCTTCCCTCTTAACACTGTCTTCTACTTTTTTTTTAAATTGATCTGTTATTTTCTTGGTTATATTTTTACTATTCCTTGTCTGGCTCTTAGATAACTCTTTGATAACTCCTCTGAAATTTCTCTCTACATTTATTTCTTTGATAATTTCATCCACTTTCATATCTTCTATCATCACCTCTTTTCTAGCTCATCTACTCTCTTCAGAGGGAGGTCCACATCTCTAACAGGTGGTTAGATGTTTGCCACTTTCTTAAATTCAACATAGGGCCTTGAACTCAAGATGTCAAAAGCTGACTTTAATCCCTCTTCTCAAGCCTAATTCTCTTGATTACACATTTTTCACTGACATGACCATCTTGCTGGCCAAATCAGGTTCAAAAGTCGTAGTTATAAGTTAGTTTCTTCACATTCCCTTCTCTACCACCTTCAACCAGTGGGCAAATACTACATATTCTTTCTCAACCATGTTTGTGCCAAGAAATCCTCACTTTTCCTTTTCAACTTTCTCCTTCTAGTTCAGAACTGTGAGGGGATCCCCAGGATGAGTCAGATGCCCAGTGATTTGAGTATCATTCAGTTTGGAGGTCATCAGAAATGAGTAATCAAAAATACAGAGTAAAGTAAGTCAGATAGAGAAAAATAAATACTATATGGTAACACATATATATGGAATCTAAAGAAAAAATATGGTTATGAAGAACCTAGGGGCAAGACAGGAATAAAGACAGAGACAGAGAATAGACTTGAGGACACGGGGAGGGGGAAGGGTAAGCTGGGACGAAGTGAGAGAGTGGCATGGACTTATATATACTACCAAAATAGATAGCTAGTGGGAAGCAGCTGCATAGCACAGGGAGATAAGCTCCTCGCTTTGTGACTGCCTAGAGGGGTGGGACAGGGAGGGTGGGAGGGAGACGCAAAAGGGAGGAGATATGGGGATATATGTATATGTATAGCTGATTCACTTTGTTATAAAGCAGAAACTAACACACCATTGTAAAGCAATTATACTCCAATACAGATGTTAAAAAATAAAAAAATTTTTAAAAAAAATACAGAGACTAACTGAAAACTAACATTCTACCCTGGTGGGATTTTTAAAAACTCCTTTCTGTTTTACTATTAAATTGGTTTTGAATCAGTCTATTTCTCTCCATCTTTCTGTACCCATCCCAGTCTAGCAGTCAGCAGCATCCTTCTCCTGGACCATTCCATCAGAAGTTTGGCTAGCTTTGCATTCACTCAGGCCTGCCTGCAATCCAGTCTTCTCCACAGAAACCAGAGTGGTGCTTAAAAATAAAAATCTACACATATCCCTCCCCTGTTCAAAAAATATATGTATGACAATTTTTACATAGTGCTCAAGATAGGCTAGACACTCTTCTAAGCTCTTTTAACTAATTTAATTGATACAACTTTATGTGTTGAGTACTATTATTATCGTCATTTTATATAAAAGGAAACTGAGGAACAAATAGGCTAAAAGATTTTTCCTTGGTACCACTGTCAATATGTGGTATATCTAAGATACATGAACCCAGGCAATCTGTTTCCAGAGTCTACTGTGCCTCTAAGAACATTTTGATGGCTTCTCTTTGTCCTTAAGAAAAGATGCAAAATTAGCCTGTTGGGATCTTAAGGCTTAAATGTTAAAGGAGAAGAGATTTGACCATCTACCTTCAGGAATAAAACACTGCAGAGGGAGGTTGTTATGGGTTGAATTTTGTCCTCCCAAAATTAATATTTTGCAGTTCTAACACCTGTACCTCAGAATGTGACCTTGTTTGGAAATAGGGTCATTGTAGATGCGATTAGTTAAGATGAGGTCCGACTGAAGTGGGGTGGGCCACTTCAATAAGACTGAAGTTCTTATAAAAAAGGAAATTTGGACACAGACGTGCACACAGGGAGAACACCATGTGAAGATAAAGGCAAGATTGGGGAAGACATCTACAAGTCATAGAACACTAAAAATTGTCAGCAAACCATCAGAAGCCAGGAGAGAGGCATAGAACAGATTTTCCCTAACAGCCCTCAGAAGGAGCAAGCCTGCTGACACCTTGATCTTGGGCTTCCAGTCTCCAAAACTATGACACAATACATTTCTGTTGTTTAAGCCACCCAATTTGTGTTACTTTGTTATGGCAGCCTGAGCAAATTAATACAGAGGTTTCTCAAGAGGATTCATATTTACAACTATCTCAGGCATGAAGTCATAATTAAGGCTGTTAAAAACTTTAAGGAATCTCTCTCTTTCCTTTTTCTTCATCAATACAATTATTTTGAGGTATAATTGACAACATTATATTAGTTTCAAGTAATGATTGAAACGTAATGACAACATAATGATTCAATATTTGTATATATTGTGAAATGATCACCACAGTAAGTCTAGTTAACATATGTCACCACATATAGTTACAGAAATTTTTCTTGTGAAGAGAACTTTTAAGATCTAGTCTCTTAGCAACTTTCAAATATGCAATACAGTATTATTAACTATAGTTGCCATACTGTACATTATAGCCACATTTATTTTATAATTGGAAGTTGGTACCTTTTGACTCCCTTCACCCATTTCATCCACTCCCTAAACCCCCTCCATGGCAACCACCAATCTGTTTTCTGTATCCATGAGCTTGTTCTTTTGGTTTTTGGGGTGGTTTTTTGTTGTTGTTGTTTTGGTTTTGTATTTATTTATTTATTTATTGAATGCGCCACACGGCTTGCAGAATCTTAGTTCCCTGATGGGAGATTGAACCCATGGCCCCTGCAATGGAAGCACAGAGTCGTAATCCCTGCACCACCAGGGAATTCCCTTGGTTCTGTTTTTAGATTCCACATAGAAGTGAGATCGTATGGTATTTGTCTTTCTCCGTCTGACTTATTCCATTTAGCGTAATGCCCTCAAGGTCCATCCCTGTTGTTATGAATGGCAAGATTTCCTTCTTTTGGCTGAATAATATTCCATTTTATATAAATATAGATCACATTTTCTTAATCCATTCATCTGTCGATGGACACATATTGTTTCCATATCTTGGCTATTGTAAATAATGCTGCAATGATGTGAAGATGTATATATTTTTTGAAGTTAGTAATTTCATCTTGTTCAGATAAATACCCTGAAGTGGAATTGTTGGACCATATGTTGGACCATCTATTTTTAATTTTTTGAGGAACTTCCATACTGTTTTCCATAGTGGTTGTACCAATTCGCATTGCCACCATGAGTACACTTATCTCCACATCCATGCCAGCATTTGTTATCTCTTATCTTTTTGATAATAGCCATTCTAACAGGTGTGAGGTAGTATCTCATTGTGGTTTTGATTTTCATTCCCCTGATTAGTGATGTTGAGCATCTTTTCATGTACCTGTTGGCAATCTGTATGTATTCTTGGGGAAAATGTTTATACTCAGATCCTCTGCACATTTTAAAACCGGATTGTTCATTTTTTTGGTATTAAGTTGTATGAGCTTTTTTCATATTCTGTATATTAGGAATTTCTTAGCTTTGTGATTTCTCTATATTTATTAGATTCTTTAGTGATTAACAGAAAACTCCATAAAACCTAAGGAACAGGTTGTTTGCCTTTGGGCATCTGAGGAAGAAGGAATTTATGGAAATTCCAAGACTCTAAAGCCAGTCTTGTTAAAGAAAATGACAAAGAATGCAGGGACAATGGCAACATAAAAAAGGAAAGACAAGAAGGGTACCCTTGGGGCCTCCGCCCCTCCCACACACAAAAACAGGAGAGGATAGGGAGCTGCCTAGGCATAACAGCCTAGAAGCTTCTCTGGTTTCCCAACACTTTTAACTCTTCTTGTCCAGAGAATTTTAGCCATCTTTTAGCGAGCCTCTTATGTCTCCTGTCTTTGCTCCTGCCATTTCTTCAGCCTAAGTGCTCATTTACCTCTTCTTCGAGTACCAGAAGAAGACCCTAGGGTACAAAGTGTAAGGAAGCATCACTTTCAGGTGCCAACCCTGCATTTCCACCACCCTGGGAGTGAGAGCCTCCCTAAATTTTGAACCCTGGGTGCCTGTTGAGTACAGCAAGGCTATTCACGCTTCAGTGCTCATCTACTCTTTCTCCATAACCCCAGTCAAAAGTAACTGCTTGTCCTATGTGCTACCATAACTCTTTGCTCATTTTTCTATTAATTAAAGCACTCGCGTCACTCCATGTCAAGATCTGGAGTCATCCTTGACTTTTCTCATTCTTTCACAACGCTCATTCAATCTGTCAAGAAATATTCTTGACCCTGCCTTAATAATATGCCCAAGTCTGACCACTTCTCACTCTCTGCACTGTTACCACCTTGTTCTGAGACCCTGGACATTTGCAGCAGCCTCCTAGTTTTCACTGACTTGCCCTCTCCCCGCGACAGCCCCCTCTCCAGGCTGTACTCCACAGAGGTGTCAAGGGGATCATCTTTTAAAATTTGAGACAGATCACATCACTCCCCTATCAAAACCCCCAACTGGTTCCCCACTTACTCAGAATAAGAGCAAATCTCCTTACCAAGGCCTTAGTGGCCCTACCTGAGCCCGGCCGATCTCTCCAACCTGACTTCCTACCATGTTCCCTCTTTCTCTCTCCATTCCAATCACATTTATTCCCCTCCCTGATGTTCCTTCAAGCCCACTCCTGCCTCTGGTCTTTGCCATTTCAGCTGACTCTACCTAGAAATCTGTTCACTCAGAAAGTAACACATTTTACTTCTTAAAAGTTTTTCAGTTCTCTGCTTAAACAGCACATTCTCAGAAGCTATCTAAAATAGCACCCTCATCACTGCTATTTACATGGCTTTATCCCTTCACATTGCTTTTCTTCAAGTATTTATTATCTGTATTTTATTATTTATTTGTACATTATAGGTCTTCTCCATTAGAATGTGTGCTAATGAGGGCAAGGATTTTTGTCTGGTTTTTTCCATGCTTTGTCTTCAGCACCTAGAACTATGCCTGGTGTAGGACAAGAGAAAAATAAATATTCATTGGATGGATAGATGAATTCTGCTCAGTTTCATAGCTCGTTTGCATAATTGTTTTATCCATTACAAGCCTTTATGGTAACTGTCAAGATCTCACTCTGTTCTGTATTTCCAAGGCATCTAGCATAGTGCTCTGCATTTCATACATACTCAGTAAATGTTAAATTGAATCAAATCTACCTCTCTGTAACTTTTTCTCCCTTACTCTTATCCATCACACATAATTCTACAAGATCAAGCTACCTAAAATCCAGGTCTGATCATGTTTCTGTACTATTACTGTAAAGCCTCCAAGGAATATTTTTTCTGAATTTTTTTTTTTTTTTTTTTTTTTGAGGTACACGGGCCTCTCACTGCCGTGGCCTCTCCCATTGCGGAGCACAGGCTCCGGACGCGCAGACCCAGCAGCTATGGCTCACGGGCCTAGGCGCTCCGCGGCATGTGGGATCCTCCCAGACCAGGGCAGGAACCCGCGTCCCCTGCATCGGCAGGCGGACTCTCAACCACTGCGCCCAGGGAAGTCCTTTTCTGAAATTTTCATGAAACTATTGTTTTGGGAAATCTTCTGTTCATGAAATACAGATAGACTGCATACATGTTACTTAACCCTCACAACTACCCATAAGACAAATAATACTCTTGTCACTTGACAGATGAGGAAACAGAGCCTCAGAGACGTTTAATACTTTTTCCCAGGGTCAATTACCTAATAATTGTCTGATCTATTTGATTCCAAGAATACAGCTGTTACACTACATTTTGCTGTAATTTCCTTGGCATTCAAAGCCTTCCACAATATGGTCCGTATCTATCTTCTCAGTCTTACTCTTTTACTCCAGCCAGAAAATACTATTAAACCACAGAAGTGTATCCTTCCTATGAAGTCTTATATAAAATAGTGGAAAATGAGAATTGAGCAATCAGTCAATAATAGGGAAAAAATTTAAAAGAAAATAATATTTCACTCCAGGGACTGTTCATGAAATTAATATCTATAAGCTTACTTTGAAATACATCAAAAATAAGATGATTGATGGATGAATAGAGAGATAGATATGCGACAAAGCATATATTTTAAAAAAATTTTATTTTTTAATATTTTATATTTTAATATTAAAATATTAATTAATATTAATAGTTTTTAAAATATTTTATTTATTATCTATTTGGTTGCACCAGGTTAATTGCGGCAGGTGTGCTCCTTAGTTGCAGCCAGCAGACTCCTTAGTTGTGGCTCACAGGCTCCTTAATTGAGGCACATGTCCTCCTTAGTTGCAGCAGGCGGGCTCCTTAGTTGTGGCATGTGAACTCTTAGTTGCAGTATGCATGTGGGATCTAGCTCCCAGACCAGGGATTGAACCTGGGCCCCCTGCATTGGGAGCACAGAGTCTTAACCACTGTGCAGCCCCAGAAGTCCCTATAGTAAAATATTAACTATATTTATGAATCTAAGCAATGAGAACATGGGTGTTCATAGTAAAACGTTTTTGACTCTTCTTATGCTTCACAATTTTTATAATAAAATCTTAGGAAAATGTATTGAATAATAAGGAAAATTTTTATAAAAAGTAGTATATTTTAAAAGCATGAGAAAATTGTATATAAAAAGAGACTGCCCCTCCCCCCACCAAGAAAACTAATTTACTAAATTATTACTAGTAGGTGTGTTTAGCCAGCATCATATGGGTAATTTTAATTTTTCCCTTTTGTACTTTTTAGCATTTTACAAATGTTTAATGAGCATGTTGTTCAATTCAAATTTAAAAAGTAAAGTGTTTTAAAAAGTAAAAATGCATAGTAAATTGCACTTTACAATCCTATAAAATCAGCAGGATTCATGAGAAAGAATAGGAATCATCAGATAGAGTCAGGTAGGTCAAATGGAGAATTGGCCCTAAGACTGCCTCCCTGCTTTGATAAATTGTTACCTGAATTACTTATAGGATTGAACCCCCCCTACTTTATCAAAAAGAATCTGCTATTAAATCTGCTATTATCTCCTATTTTCATTTTTTTCCTTGATGATCAAAAAGGCCATTTCTAGTGGAACTCTCTCACACCCCTATAGGTCCTACTGCTTAGAGCTGAACCACATCCACATAGCCCTTGATAGCAACCATTCACTAGAATGGTTGTGTGTTAGTGGAGGCCTCCCAGTCATGTCGGGTTGAAGACTTGGTAAATACATCTTGGAGCTTTTTGTAAGAATATCCCTGGAATTCTGACTCCCTATTGTTAACATAAATAAATTCTCTACATCAACATGCCAGAATGGAGTTGGGCTTTGGAGCTAAGGTCAAGGGTAGGGTCAATCAGCAGGGGTCTTACAAAACCTCAGAGGCTATGACATCTCAGTGTAGGGTGAATTTTTTCTAACATAAAAGTGAGTGTTTGCAGATTCTTGAAACAAACAAACGTGACTTGGCATCTTTTTTTTTTTTTTTTTGTCTCTTTTATGTAAAAAAAACCTCTCCAGCAATTATCAGATGGCAAACTCACAAATAAACATTCAGGCCTCATTTAATTGAAAGATAACTTTTCTCAGACTTAACTATTATTTTAATCAGGTAATTTTCCACCACATATCAAACAGAGCCCATTTAATAGATAAATTTAAGCACAAAAAAATTGTCTCTAAGGCAGTATCTTTGGAGAAACACTAGAGAATCAAGAGACTATAAAATTAATACTAAAAAAATTATTGGGCTTCAATTATGTACTTGGCACAATTTCAGTGTTCTAGTATCATACAGATTTACCCATAACTACAATTTGGTTTGGATTACCTGAGGAAGAAAATGAACATGTTCTTTAAGTTTGCAACTGCAATTATTTCTTCCTATTGAAACTTTGCTTTGCACTATCAGTAATCATAGGCAAAACCAATCTAGACTTGCCTTGGTTTCTGCAGCTAGACCCTTGGTAAAAAATCCTACATACTCCAGTCTTCCCTGGTTCTTAAATTGGTTTCTGTAAATCAAGTAACTAGGCATCTGAGGTAAATTAAATTTGGGGGGAGAGTAAGTTACCTGTTAATGACCTAGCTACGAAAATATCACTGTACATATCTCTTTCAAATTTCAGTAGGGTTTCCAGCCACCCTGCAAACTCTTCCCCGACAACTCCCATTCAGTGATTTTGCCTTTTTCTGATCAGTATGTAATCAAATTATATCATCTGTTGTTACTTACCTGGCCCATGTGTATATCTTATCACCCTAAACAGATTGCAAGCTCCTAGGACGCTAGAACTAATTCTTACTTTTCTTCTGAGTTACCTTAGACACATGATAGTTTCTCAAGAAATACTTTTGAATGACTCACAAAAGACTAGTTGCGTGGAATAGGGGGAAATAATCAGCCTAAAAGATTGGAAAAGGAACCCAGCCTTTCACCTTCTTTCTACCTTCAGAACTCCCTCTTTCTCAGCTTGTATGGCTAGCAATTCCCTCTTGGCAGTATTGTCTAGGGGTCCGTGGTAAGCTAGGCTGCCTTTGCTCATAAGACACTGCTTGAACCTACCAACATTCCAGTGGATCAGGGAGAAGCTTATCAAATCAGCAGGACAAGTACATCTCATGCCCCAAATCTATTTGGAGATCAAATGGGCCTTACTCAATAATAAAATGGAAGCCTGGTTTTGTTTCTATTTGCTTGGCTTCAGATTAATTAAATACATTCCCCACAAGTACAAAGCAGCTGTCCCAGAGTGTGGATAGTTCTAATTATGTTTTAGCCTGTTTTATGGCAAAACCCTAAAAAAGTTGAAAAGGAAGAAAGGAAACTCCCTATCCCTCCCTGTCACTGATGATCCAGGCCAAATTTTGTTAGAGGACAAACTCTGTACTAAAAGGGTTTAAACAAACCCAGTAGCCACAAAGTGAGATTTTCCACTGTTCCCAGGAATTATCAATACAACTTCTGCTATGTATACATCTTTGATTGATATGGACCAATACTGTTACATTAACTCATTGTTTTTGCCTACAAACAAACCAGTGTGTTGATTGTGTAGACAGCATGTTTTCAGCACTGCTATAGGCACTGTGGGGTATAGAAGATGAATAAAAGTATGGTTCCTCTCTTCAATGGATTTACAATCTAATAAAGTGTGATAAGACTAACATTGAAAACAACTGTGGGGGACTTCCCTGGTGGCACAGTGGTTAAGACTCCATGCTCCCAAAGCTGGCATCCCGGGTTCGATCCCTGGCCAGGGAACTAGATCCCACATGCATGCCGTAACTAAGAGTTCGCATGCCACAACTAAGGACTTGGCACAACCAACCAACCAAATAAATAAATAAATATTTAAATTAAAAGAAAACAATTGTGAACAGTACAAGGCATTATATATGATCCAGTGCTGACTTGGAGACCTTAGACTTTAACTGCAACAGAAATTCAGTGAAGGAGGAAAAGTCATTGGGAGTTTCAGTCATAAAAGAAGACTTTGTGAAGAAAATGGGACAGCAAGTGAACATTGAAAGCGGGATGGGATCTGAGGCAAAGGAGGTAGGCTGTCCATTCCAGTTTCAGAAAACATCATTTTGTTAATTCCTTAAGATGCCCAATTCTTGATTGGCAGAACAAATATAAACAAATACACTTTCAATCACTGGGCTATTACCTTTTTAAAAAACTACCTTTAATATACTATTATTTTAGTGGTCTATAAATAAATTTGCTCAATTTTCCATTTCCCAGTTGGCAGAGTCAGGCCAATAATTTGGCTTGTTAGCTTTAAAGTTATTAGTTGTGTGCATATAGTTGATTAACAAATAAAAACAAAGTGGTCACTATGTGCAAGACCCTTTTTTAGTTGTTGGGGATAAAATGGTGCAAAAGTAATTAAGATGCCTGTCAAGTTTAAATGTGCTGGTGGAGACAGACATACAAAGAAAAACATGATTACAATTATAGTATGTGTCATCAAAGAAAAATATAGAGAGCTATGAAAACATATATTGGGAAAGTCTAACTTAGAGAAGCAGTGACAAATTTCTTGAGAAATTGATAATTTAGGCTGAGGCCTGAAGCGTATAGGAGTTAAAGGTAAGGGTAGCAGGAACAGATTACTTTAGGAATAGAGAAGGCAATTAATGTGGTTGGAGGTTAGCAGGAGATAAGGCTGGACAAATAAGTAGAGTTGGGTCATGCTTATCTATCTATATAATAAACAAATTATAAATTATAGCAAACTGAAATATTCAGCAGCCGTCACATTTAATTTTACTTTTTTATCACAAACTCTGATGAGAATTAAATTGCTCTTATGATAAAAACAACTTGAAAAGATAAAACAAGAATGCCTTGTTATTTCATTCATGATGACTTCCTTACAGTAGACACCTACAAGACATAAACAGAATTTTAGAATTCCAATTAAAGTAGTTATCTCTAAAATTATGAAATAAACTGGGAGAAATCATACTCGTAATAGGCAACATAGTGAAGCAATTAAGTGTATAGAATCTTGGAACCAGACTTCTTGGGTTTGAATTCCAGCTCCCATACTTACTCATTCTATGACATTAGGCAAATTTGAGCTCCAGTTTTCCTACCTTTAAAATGGGGATGGATTACAGTAAAAGCACAAGAAACAAAAGGAAAAATAGCTAAATTGGAGTTCATCAAAAGTAAAAACTTTTTTTCTTCAAAGGACAAAATCAAGAAAGTGAAAAAAACCCACAGAATGGGAGAAAATATGTACAAATTATATATCTGATAAGGGACTTGTATCTAAAATATATAAAGAATTCTTACAACTCAATAACAAAAAGATAAATAACCCATTGAAAAATTGGCTGATGATTTGAACAGACATTTCTCCAGAGAAGATATACAAATGAGCAAAAAGCACATGAAAAGATATTCAGTATCATTTGCCATCATAAAAATGCAAATCAAAACCACATACGATACTACTTTACATCCACTAACATGGCTATAATTAAAAAGATGGACAATAACAAGTGTTGGTAAGGATGTGGAGAAATTATACTGCTGGTGAGAATGTAAAATGGTGCAACCATTTTGGAAAACAGTCTGGTAGTTCTTCAGACATTTAAAGATAGAATTACCATATGACCTAGCAATTCTACTCCCAGATATATACCAAAGAGAAATGAAAATGTACATCTGCATAAAAACTTTTATATGAAAGTTCATGACAGCATTATTCATAGTAGACAAAAAGTAGAAGCAATCCAACCAAGTGTCCATGAACTGATGAATGGATAAACAAGATGAGGCATAACCATACAACAGAATATTATTTGGCAATAAAAAGGAATTAAGTACTGATATATGCTACAACATGGATGAACCTCAAAAACGTTATATGAAGTGAAAGGAGCCAGTCACAAAGAACCATATATTTATGACTCCATTTATATAAAATGTCTAGAACAGGCAACTCTATAGGACATACAGTATACTAGTGATTGCCTTAGGGCTGGTGGGATAAAAAGACTAGGGAATGACAGCTAGGGGGTGTGCAGTTTATGGAGTGATGAAGATGTTCTAAAATGGATTGTGGTGATGGATTCACAACTCTAAATATATTAAAAGCCATTGAGCTGAACACTTTAAGTGGGTAAATTGTATGTATGTGGATTATAGCTTAGTAAAGCTGTATAAAAAAGTGGGGTTTCATTAAATAAAGTACTATGTTTAAAGGGCTGAAATAGTGCCTGACTCATAATTAGTGCTACATAAGTGTTTGTTATCCACTAGAATATAAACTCCCCAAGGGAATGAGCTTTTTACCTGTTTTGTTACTAAGTTCCTGGCACACAGCTGGCCCTCAAAAATATTTATAAATGAATAAATGATCTGGAGAAATTAGAACTTATTTTTGTAAATGCAATATATACTCATAGCCAAAAAAAAAAAAAGCAGCTAAGAATGTGAAATGCCAAGTAAATGTCCCCTCACTCACTAATCCCACTCTGCTGCTATACCCAGTGATCCATGAGATTTTAACTAGATTTAACTAGATTTTAACAACCAACTTCTTATTTGGAATAGCTAGAGCCACACCTAATCAGATGCGTCCTAGGGTTTGGAGGTTAAGGAAGTTTAGAAATATATATTTAGGACTCGGGCCAGATGTGTGTGCCCTTCTTTGCTGCAGTTTGGTCCCCAAATTTCTGACTAAACCCAAGCTAAAGGCATAGTGGTGGGTTACCAATTTATCCTATACCATGAACTGAAGCATGTTCACTGCTGGAAAATAATCCCAAATACAACATTCAGTTTTGTGCAAAAACAAGATAAAACAAAACAATATAGTTTTAGAAAGAATAGAATATTTCAAACCAAGTCAGCTTATTGGTGAAAGTGACAAATTCAGCTCATTCATTTACTTTTGCATCTTATTGAAACCCTATTAAAAGAACAATAAAGGGATTTTTTTGAAGCTAGAAATGCATTAGGACATAAAGGACCAGAAATGAAACAACAGGAACAAAACTCTGGAAGCTGGAAACAGATGGATGTCTGGCACCTAACCTAGCAGATCTGAGAAAGCTAATTCCTAAACTGGCAGTGGGGAAAACCTAGAAGTAACTCAATTTACAAAGACCTTCCAAAAGACTTGGGAATTGGTGGCATCAGGAGTGGCTGGAAGTTGGGGCTCGAAATAGGAAGCTAAGTTGAAACTTTATGAAGCAGTTAAATTCTTAGATCTCTTCCTCAATTCCACATGGCTGGATGACTGTCTTCTCTCACCTGGCAAAATAGTGGAGGTTTATTCTTTGAAGAGGGTGAAATAGAAAGTCCCAGGCCTTAGGCACACCAGGTACAGCTGTAGGTGAGGGAATTATTCTGAAGACAGAGGTATTAAGTGAACATCTGTAAATTGCATGCTGAATGCTATAAGCCCTCTTTTCTCATTGAGCTCAGAGAACTCTAGCACCTGGACATTACCCTCTAGGAAGGTGATTAGAAGATCTTCTCTGGGGAAAGCAAACCTCTCCAAGAGGAAAAACATAAAGGTATTGATGGAGAGACCCCTCAAATGATTGACCTAGTCAGATCATCCTACACTGAAGCACTACCCACGTGCTCAGACTCCTGCCAGCTTCTTAGTGCTCTTCTCTTAAATGTGAATTCATAACTAAGGATCACCAGACATTAGAGAAGAGTCTCTGACATGAAAGATAAAAACAAAAACAAATAAACTAAAAAAGAAACTTGGAGAAAACAGAACTATGCATGGAGATGAAAATGTCAAAGAATTAATAGCTTCAGAGAGATAAGAGAATATATTGAATATATAAAAGAACAGGATGATAAAAAGAGAGCTCTTGGAAAATGAAAATGTGATGGTATAAATGAAAACCTAAATAGAAAAATTGAAAAACAAAATTTAGAAACTCTTCCAGAAAGTAGAGCAAAAAAGCCAGAAATGAAAAATTGGAAAGGAAAGTTAAGAAAACTAGAGCACCAGCCCTAGACATCCAACATACACATCTAATACGAGTTCCAGAAAGACAACAGAGAAAATGGAAGGGCAGAAATCATCAAAGAAATAATTAAAATTTTTTTCTAGAAATGAGTAATACAAAATTTTTAATTGAAAAGGCCCAGCACTGTGAATAAAAATATTCACCCCAAAGCATACTATTGTGAAATTTATTAAAATTAGGGGTAAAGAGAGGATTCTACAGGCTATTGGAGAGAAAAAAACAGGTCATATACAAAGAATCAAGAACCAGAATAGATTTAAACTTCTCAATAGCAACACTGAAATCTAGAAGATAATGGAGAAATGCCTTCAAATTTTTGAGGGAAAATTATTTCCAAGTGATAATTCTAGATCCAACTAAACTATCAATCAAGTGGAAAGGTCAAGTAAAGACATTTTCATTCATGTGGGGTCTCAAAGATTCACCTTCCATGCATTCTTTCTCAGGAAACTATGAGAGGATGTACTTCATTAAAACAAAGGGGGAAATCACAAACATGCAAGATCTAGAGTACAGGAAACAAAGGATCCAACACAATAGAGAGGCAAACAGAATCCTCAGAATGATGATGAAGAAATAGTCCAAGATAATGCCTAGCTATCAAGGATAGATGGCAACAAGCCAGAAAGTTCAGGGAAGGATTCTTAAGATTAAATTTATGGAACACCTGTTGCATGTCAAATGTGTTAAGAGATTTAGACAATTAGTGGAGACCTTGGAGTTGAATTAGTGAAAATATAGAGAAAACAAAGCAAGCAAAAGAAACTATACAATGATTAATCCTAAAGAAACTAAGGAGTGATACAGAAAAGAAAAAGTAATAATAATTTCCCTATATGGCTTGACTGTGAATAGTATTTGCATAATACATACATTATATTACATATATTATATAATTATGTATTGTATACATTTATGTATAATATGGATCTAACAAAAATTACAATGTAACTGCATTGGGAGGATGGAGGGATGGGAAGGATGCAAGGATGTTGTGGGAACACAGGAGTCAGGGTGACAGAGAGCTAAATCTTTGTCCTTCATAATGGAGTTCCAATTATAGTGTCTAAAACTAAAAAAAATCATAAAATAGTAGTATAAGTTTATTATTTACATAAATAGAGATAAATAGCAAAATTATTAGATAACAGGGGAATTAGTGGAAGAGAACTAATTTTCCTAATAAGCCTCATAGAACTAGTTGGCTCTTTCAACTGTATGTGTGTATAAATAATTAATTCATTAATTTTTGACTGCATTGGGTCTTCGTTGCTGTGCATGGGCTTTCTCTAGTTGCTGCGAGCAGGGGCTACTCTTCATTTCGGTGCGCGGGCTTCTCATTGCGGTGGCTTCTCTTGTTGCGGAGCACAGGCTCCAGTTGCACGTGGACTTCAGTAGTTGTGGCTTGTGGGCTCTAGAGCACAGGCTCAGTAGTTGTGGCACATGGGCTTAGTTGCTCTGAGGCATGTGGGATCATCCTGGACCAGGGATGGAACCCGTGTCCCCTGCGTTGGCAGGCAGATTCTTAACCACTGCACCACCAGGGAAGTCCCTGCATGCATAATATTGACAAAAGTAAAAGTAAAGTTTATACTGGTGCTGTGGAGGATAAAACATGAATAAGATTGGGTCCCTCAAATTGCTCATTGTCAAGTTGGGGGAAGAGAGAAATTCAGCTATTGTGTATGAGACTAAATGTGACATGTGCTCTAAGAGGTTAGAATAGAAAGCTGTGAGAACCCTGAGGAGAGAGAAAGTACAGGCTTTAGAGATAAACAATTTGGAAATAAAATGTTTTTTAGTGTCAGGTCTGGAAGGAAATGGGGGAATTTTAGCAGGTAGAGATTAGTGTGGTGGGTATCCCAGGTAAAGGGATTGTGTGAATAAAGGCAGACAGGCAGAAAAGCTATGCTCTTGTCCAAGGAGGAAAGCATAATCTGATTTGATGGAGTATGCAGTGCAAGCAAGATGTGCTGAGAAATAAGGCTGCGGAGGGAAGTGGAGGACATACCTTTGGATGACCTTGAAAACTCCATTAAAGTTTTTGGAAGGCAATGGGAAATTGTTAACTTTTTGTAGCAGGGAATTGGTATGATCTGAGCTGTAGTTTAGGAAGATTATCTGGCAGCAATACATGAGTTGAATTGGAAAGAGAAACAAAAAGAAGGCAAGGAAATAAGGAGGAACCCAATTCAATAACCCAGGGCAGAGGTATGAGGGTCTGAACTTGAACAGGGTTGGTGGAAATTGAAAGGCAGGGATGGATAGGAGACATTTCAGACGTAACAGTTAAACCTGCTTTTAACAATGTATTGGGACTTCCCTGGTGGTCCAGTGGTTAAAAATCCGCCTTCAAATGCAGGGGATGTGGGTTCGAGCCCTGGTCGGGCACTGAGATCCCACATGCCACAGGGCAACTAAGCCTGCGTGCTCTGCAGCCCACACACCACAACTAAAGACCCGATGCAGCCAAATAAGTAAATAAATAAAATATTGGGACTTCCCTGATGGTGCAGTGGTTAAGAATCCACCTGTCAGTGCAGGGGACACAGGTTCGAGCCCTGGTCAGGGAAGATCCCACATGTTGTGGAGCAACTAGGCCCGTGTGCCACAACTACTGATCCTGCGCTCTAAAGCCCACGAGCCACAACTACTGAGCTCGCTAACCACTACCGGGGCTACACACCTAGTCACACTGACTTCAGTCTCTCCCATATTCCCAAATCTACCCATCATTCACAACATTGCCAGATAAATGTTCCTGTTTAATATTTAATTTAATTAAATATTAAATTAAATTTAATATAAATATTAATATTTAATCACCCATTCAAATTTATATAGTGGCTCCCTAATGCCTGCCCCGCCAAAATTACAAATTTTCTGCTCAGTATTCAAGGCCAACAACACCTGGTCCCAGTCACCTCTGCAGCTTTGCTGTCGGTGACCTCTAACACCACACCTCCACTCCAGTCTGCCTGACCTCCTTATTATCCCCTACTCTCAACAATGCACCCTTTGCAGTTCAGTGTTTTGCCTTCAGCCTTTTCCTACCTGGAATTCTCTCCCTTGACCTTCTCCCTTATTCAAATTCCTACCTACCCTTTAAGGCTGACTCAGTTTCTACCATCTCCATTACCTCCTCTCCCAGGAACTTCAGATAAAGTTGATCTCTGTGTTTGCTACTGTTATATAGCATTTAGAGTCTACACCATATAATTTGACATTTAACTATCTGTTTATTTTTACATGTGCTGCCCCCCTCTCCTTTCCAAGCAGGCTATCATTTCCTGGAGAACAAGTTAACTCTATCATGTACTTCTCCTGATTCCCTCTACCTTTACTCTCTGCATTAGTCAGAATTATTTTGGTTGCAAGTGACAGAATCCCAATTCAAATTAGCTTAAATGAAAAAGGGATTTTTTTTTTTTACTCAATGTAAGTAAAGAGGCTACGGGTAGAGCAGAGTTTAGAAGCACACTTGACCTCAGGTGTTTAAACAACATCATCACAAGTCACTCTCCATCTCTTGGCCCTGCCTTCCTCTAAGAAAATGAGCTCGGGGAGTATTAGCAAAGGTGGCCAGAAGCAACCCGGAAGGTACATCTTAAGGGCTTAGTAAACTGGGCAGAAAGAAGACATATTTTTCTCCCCTGTTTTAGAAAAGACACAAGGCTTACTCTCATTGGCCTGGAGAGGATCACATACTCACTCCTGAACCAATCACAGCAACTCTGATTAATTAGGCCCCGGTCACATGATCAAGCCTTAAACTGGAAAGAGGCGGTAGAGCCAGGGTCTCACGTTGATGCAGACCATGCCCACTGAGAAAGGTTCAGGTATACTATTCCAAAGGAAAATCTGGACATCATTTACCCAAAGAAGTGGAAATGATTCTGGGCAGGCAGAAATAACCGATGACTGCAGACACGTCCCATGTCCAATGTCATTTAGAACATTATAAAAGCTCTTTCAAATAAGATCAACTTTCTGAGCTGTTAAATTGTATTTATTTTTGATGCACTGTGGTAAATGCGTGGATGGGCAAAATGCGGCATCTAGGAGAGTGGCGAGTCATCTTTTTATTCTCCGTATGTAAACATTGGAAGTCATGGCAAGCATAACTTGTGGTAAAATAGTATCACCAAAAGAATTCTCTTTGCTTAAAGCAAATTTGAAAAGGGCTGATTAATACACTACAAAGCATCTTAAAATCAAGCATTTTGTTCTTGTTTCCTGTGCTGTAAGA
The DNA here is from genome assembly GCF_003031525.2 of Neophocaena asiaeorientalis asiaeorientalis. Classification (NCBI taxonomy): domain Eukaryota; kingdom Metazoa; phylum Chordata; class Mammalia; order Artiodactyla; family Phocoenidae; genus Neophocaena; species Neophocaena asiaeorientalis. The sequence continues at coordinate 4,338,311 of NW_020174563.1, forward strand.
GCCTGAGGAACTTCAAGAATAAAGACCTTCACATTGTGGAGAATTCGAAATAGAAAACAAATTTAGTGATAAATCATAACCTAGTTATAAAAAAGTAACAGTAATTTAGTTCTAATGTTTAGTCACCATTACAGAAGCAAATACTCTTTTATTTCTATTCTCTTCAGGTGTTGTCAGAATCCCTGTCCCCGCTGCCTCCTCAGGAAATTACACACAAGTTGAACATACGCTTTGGTGGCTGTCACCATGGGAAGGCAGGACATCGATGGTGGGGGAGAACCTGGCAGCCTTGAATGGTAAAATGGATGCAGTTGTACAAGTAAGTCATTAACAGGGCAGATGCCAATTTGTTGAGAACTGCCTTATTAACTAGAGAGAACCTAGAGTCAAAAGTTCAATTTGGATGAGTTCATCACTCACCTCAAGAGAAAAATACAGGAAAAAAAGCATTAAGTTGTATTTCACTAGAAGCAGGAAGCTAGAAGCCAGATGATATGATGAGTGGTGACCAAACGGCAGCACAATACCCTTGCCACAAATTAATTAAGTGAATAAACAACCAAAGGTGTTTATTAAAACCAATCAACAAATTTGGTTAATATGGCCTGGAATAGAGCTAAAAATGAAAGTGATAGTCCCCAGAGTAATGAAAAATCCCCGATTAAACAGTTCTGTTAATGATCCACATGACAGAAAAAAGCATCTGTGCTAATTTTAAACTAAAGTAGAGCGGAGAGTGGAGAATAGGAAAATAAGGAGAAAAATTGGAACTTTGAAGTCAGACAGATTCAAAGTCAATTTTTCACCACTTACTAGGCATAACTTTGGTGAAGTTTTGCATTCTTTCCAATCCTCAGTTTCTCTTTTTTTAAAATAGGCCACAATTTATGACAGTATATACCTCATAAATTGTTCTAAGGATTAAATGAGAAAGTGCATGAGAGATATTTAGTACAATACCTGGAATATAGTAAGTGCTAATTAATTTTCAGCGACTATTACTATTATTATTAATTCTAAGGTGAGTTCTTTGAAGAAAAGGATGAACCATCAAAATAACTTTGTTTTATGGAAGCAGGATCAGAGACAAACTGAGCGGGTTCAAAGGGTTCAAAATCTTGACAATAAACTTGCAAGCATAAATCAAGACGGTTCCGACTAGATTCTGCAGCAAAGAAGGAACAGTTTCCCTCCAAGGGGATGAGGGTCAGCCTTGCATCCTTTTGTAAAATCAGAGATTGTTGTGTCTTGTTCACATCTGTACCATGTGTGCCTGTATCCCAGCACACTTGTGGAATGAAAGGGAGAACGCTGTAGGACACACTCGTGAGGACATATGTCCCCTCCAAAATCATGAAATGATTCTGTAAGTGTCAGAATTTAATAGACAACCCGTAGTTTCTAGAAAAGGAGCGATCATGATAACAATACCCATTTCCCTAAAGGATCGTTGTGTCTGAATGAAACGGCCTAGCAGCATAAGGAACCCTAGAAATTGTGAGTTATTGTGTTACTCTCAGTTTCTATGCTTCTGTTGTTTCTAGAATACTGGAGCTTTGTGCAAAGAGAAGGCAGAATGGGCTATGAGGCTGGGGTCAGATTCAAAGTATGATTCGTTTTCAAATTCAAATCAAATGAGTGTATACTCAGTCTCCACAAATCAGAGCTACTTCAGGTAGCTTTAAGTACTTGGGCTTATTTCCCTTGTTGTTGCCTGTTGTGGTTGCTGTTGTTTAGCATTACTGTGGTGTACCTTCTCTCCATGTTTGAAGCTCCTACTGGCTGCCATTTGGGAACATTATTTAAATGTGCATTGACACTGTTTCCATATAAAACAGTGACAACAACAAATTTTAATCCATCTACTTTAACATTTAAAAAGATCATATACATTGGAAAGCAGTATACAAAGACATAAAAAAAAAAGTCAATTAGCTCTTAACACACAGCTAAATTCTGCCTAAATAAGGTTTAACAGTGGTTAGTGATTGAAACTGAACTATAAAGTTCAATAGGTTCCAATGATGTAGCTGTCACATGATTTTTACAGGTGATATGCATGAGAAATGACATCCTCTTTTAAATGCAGAGCCTATTCTATAACTACTAAACAATTAAATGTTGGCTTAAAATTATTGGGAAATAGAAGGATAAAAGAGAACATAGGTAAAAAAGACTAATATGATAAAATAAAAAAATAGATGACAAACATGAAATTGCAAGAAATAAGGGTGATTAAAGGAGAGAATAAAGAAAAGTTTGATGGGTTTTTGCTGAACCTGCCTTTTGGAAGAGGAATGGTGAGATGAAGTGTTTGGGGAAGGGTAGGGAGGATCCTCTAGCCCTCCATATCAAAGAGAAACCAAGATTTTAAGCCCAGAGCCTAGAATTCTCTTGGGACTCTATACAGACCAGCATCTGCCACCGTAATTACAGAAGGTGTCATCTGACCAACCTCAGGCTGCAATGTTAAGCTAGTGGTGTGAAACAAAATTTTACTTTCTTAACATCCTTTAAATAGGTGTTACTTCCCTTAATAGCGCTGCTGTGCTTGGTCAGGGAAGGAAGGATAAACCTAAATCCTCATTCAATAGCTTTAATAATGTTCCATCTATTATTTTTAAGTCTATACATTTTCCCATTTCTCTAAAATCCTCTAACTTCTTAAAGGCCTATACGTTTACATAGTTTTTTTCCTTCTTACTTAGATGGTTACAGAGTATTTTTAATTTGTTTAAGTAGAAACACTGAATAGTTATTAAAAGTTCTTTAGATCTTGCCTTTAGAATGCATAATTTATATAATTCTAAATTTTAGTTATTTTATAATCAGGACAAAATTAATTTCCCTTTAATTTGTGTGGCGCCTAGTTTCCAAGGTTGTTGTTGTTGTTTTTGGTTATGACTGAATATCACAGCTAATATAGTGAGGAAGAAAAAACATATTTTGTGATCAAATCTAAATTTAATCTAAACATTTTCCCTGGGGGTAAAATAAGGGATGAAAAATTAAGTTATACGTGCCTCTAATTCTGGTGACAGTTTAAATGGATGATATTTCAGTTTTGAATGAAGCTTGCATCTAATATCCAACATTTATTAAATAAATAAAGCAACCCTCCTAGAGAATAACAGAAATTAAGAGTAACATTCTGCAAATAAAATGATGAATTAACTACTGCTAGTTACATTTATGTTTATATTCTTTTTTTTTTAAGATGATAACTACAGTCATAAATTGACTTGTATAGTACCTCAGTATAGCACCTCTTTGGGCCTTTCTACATGGTCCATTGACATCACTTATGATCATCTGTCCTTTCACCTTTAATCTATGTTGGGGTCTTGAGTTACTGCTCCTTCAGCATATTTATCAACATAAACTTTCATAGTTTTCCTGGTAGTCTGAGAAGAGGACTAACAGCCCTTGAGGCTTCTTAGGCTCTTAGACATCTACAGGATTCTTCCATACCTCACAATAAAAATTGAGTGCTTGGGACTTCCCTGGTGGCACAGTGGTTAAGACTCTGTGCTCCCAACCCAGGGGGCCCGGGTTCGATCCCTGGTCAGGGAACTAGATCCCACATGCATGCCACAACTAAGAGTTCACATGCCACAACTAAGGAGCCTGCGTGCCACAACTAATACCTGGCGCAATACCAAATAAGTAAAATTTTTAAAAATTAGCAAAAAAAAAAAACCAAATAAGTAAATTAAAAAAAAATTGAGTGCTCTACCAGATTTTGGCTTTTATATCAACTCTCATGGACACAGAATGTAGATAATGGGGAAAGACTTTTTTCAGTACTACAAAGGGTATCTAATCTCTCAGGTTAATTTTGAAAAATATTTTGTATGTCTTATTTCTTTTTGTATTTTAAAAGACAATCTGGTAAGTGTTTTCTAAAATTGTCCACTTGACCCAGATAAGTCCTCTGTGTTTCGTTACATTTTAGACTAGCTCATTGAAAGTGACAGAAAATGCCAAAGGTTCAAAATCTCCCAAACACTTAAAGGTTGTAAGTTATTCGTATGATTATCTACTTGAGAATATTTTGGGGGGAAAGGCATAAAAGAAAGTACAGTGTGGTTAAAAACAAACAAACATACTTTAGGTTCAGAAAGAACTGAGTTTGAGTCCCTGTGCTGTCACACACTGGCTGTGTGACTTTAACCGGTTACTTAATGTCACTGACCTCCCTCTCCTCAACTGTAAAACAGAATAGTAAAACCTAGCTCATAGGGTTGATGTGCAGACTAAATAAGTTAAATGAAAAACACAAAAAATGCCCAATTTAGCAAATGACACAAGAACATGTTCAATAAATGGCAACCAATATTATTATTTTTTTTGTAACGTATATCCTGTCTCCTTCCAGAAAGTGTCAGAAGCAGCCTTTTCTTTCTTTCTTTTAAAGAAGATGTTGTAGGTAGGAGTTTATTAATTAATTAATTTATTTTTGCTGTGTTGTGTCTTCGTTTCTGTGTGAGGGCTTTCTCTAGTTGTGGCAAGTGGAGGCCACTCTTCATCGTGGTGCGCGGGCCTCTCACTATGGCAGCCTCTCTTGTTGCGGAGCACAGGCTCCAGATGTGCAGGCTCAGTAGTTGTGGCTCACGGGCCCAGTTGCTCCGCACCATGTGGGATCTTCCCAGACCAGGGCTCAAACCTGTGTCCCCTGCATTAGCAGGCAGATTCTCAACCGCTGCGCCACCAGGGAAGCCTGACAACCAATATTATTAAAAACATATTAAGAGAAGGAAGAAACATCTAAGGCAGGACTCTATTTATAATGTAGGCTACCACCATCTAGACAGTTTTTCCCAATTTCCTCTATCCAATCTTGGAAAAAAATTTTTTGGAGTAAGAATAAAAGCTTTCTATATATATATATACTTTTACACAAATATTAGAAAAAATTAATTTTAGTTTGGGAACAAAACACTCTGTGCATTAAAAGTGGTGCTTAAATCTTATTTTCAGATAGCTGTATGTGTTTAATGTTCCTTCTCTGCACTAAACTGAGAATGAAGGAAGATACTGAATCAAAGCACATAGCAAAATATAACCAGAACCAGAATCAGAAGACACTGAGAGACAAAGGAAAACTGAACACTTCATTCCAATACCTTAAAACATTATTCTTAGTTTCCCTCTTAGGTCAGGCAACAAAATACAAATGTTGCTTAGTTTCAGGCTCAAGGTTGATCTCCTAAATGAAGCCAATAATAAATGTCAGGAAAATTTAATAGATTAGCCTACCCTACATTGTATCCAGTAAGTTTTATGGGAGAAATTACCCCTCTTTGAGGAAAGGAGTAAAATGTTACTTCGTTTCTAACACAATCACTAAAAATCACCTTGGAACTGGAGGCTTGTCAAATAGATATTCACCAACAAAATGAATTGCAAAGAGGCTGAACTGCTTGATTAAAATAAGAAGATGAAATTTTCAATTATTTGTAGAAGCTGCACTCACAGTATAACAAAAAACATTATTGCCACAAGAGAAATGCTTTCAAGAATCAGTGTTGGGAATTCCTTGTTGCCATTGGTTAGGACTCATCAATTTCACTGCTGTGGCCCAGGTTTAATCCCTGGTTGGGGAACTATGATCCCGCGTAGTGAAGCCAAAAAAAAAAAAAAAAAA